>NC_052508.1:7460004-7496965 GCF_014356525.2 Nilaparvata lugens
AACTGTGGCCAGTGCTACCTGCATAGTTGTTGTTTTAAGATAGCTGACAATATACACTTCATTGCTCAAGTCTTCTTCAACGTGGAATCTAGTTTAGCATAACCACTATCAGTTACTATAGTATAACTATTCTATCATCACTATTCTACAATCCATGAGGATGTTGCTCTTGAGCGAGTTCTCCAACCCAGGGGGTCACTATATTGAGGTCCACGTTATAATGGCAGTCTTTGATAAGCAATGGTATTGCTTTCCATGTCTTTCATTCAACAACGCGGATAGCGCTATCTCTTTCTAGCTTTCCTCTGTTACCAGATCGACTTTTAAGAATGTAGAATTAATCATTAATCAACAAAGTATTTCATCCTAATTATGAAAATTCATTATTAAATTATTGAAAAATATAATTCATTGCTTATTAAAATATAGTTGATTATTTCAAACGAGAATGAACAGTTAATACTACTTTAATTAACATGTATCAGCTACCGTCTATAGAAGGCATTGACAAGACAAAGGTTCGGCATCGTTGTTCTCCTATCTTTCTCCACTGACATTATAACGTGGACCTCATCCTATCAGATCTATTATATAAAACAGAAATGGCACTCACACTGACTGACTCACTCATTCACTACATTCACTCGCAGAACTAAAAATCTACCGGACCAAAAACGTTCAAATTTGTTAGGTTCAGTTGGCGCACTAAGAAATCTTTTGGCAATATTTTAATTCTAAGGGTGGTTTTAAAGGGTTTAAAGTTCGTCCTTTAAGCATGTATATTCTTCTTATACTCTTAATTATAATTGAAAAATTTCCATACCATATGTTAATATAGAACTATAGTCTAGAGAGAGTACCTCTTCGAAACAGTTGTTAACTGGTGACTAAATTAATAATTTTGTCAGGTTGGCATTAAGTTGAGTTGACTTTTTTAGGTTGGCACCAAGTTGAAGATTGAAATGCATTTATTGCGGAAAAATTGATTGGGCACTGCTACTTCAATCCTGGGAGTATTATATTACCAGCATTTCGGCTCGCTTCACTCGCCATATCCGTTTAGCCAGACGTTTAGTCTGGACCCCCGACTGGATCGTCCTAACATATGATAAAAATGCTGAAATGAAAAACGCAGGCGATCGAAGCGAGCCTGTTGATCTCATTCTTGGACGATCCAGTCGGGGTCCAGGGGCGGAGCCCCCTTGCTAGACGGATATGGCGAGCGAAGCGAGCCTGACGGCTAGTGAAATATAATTGATTATTTTAAAATGAGAATGAACAGTTAATATGACATCAATAACCTGTATCAGCTACCGTCTATAAAAGCTTGGCAAATCAAAGTTCGTCATCGTGTTCTCCTATCTTTCTCCACAGTCATTATAACATGGACCTCATTATATCAGATTAATATATGACTTCAACAGATTATGTGTTTCAAGCTCCGTTTATTCTGGTAGAATTCATAGGTCGGCAAAATAAGATGCAGGCTTTTTTACAAATACAACAATTTTTGGACGTAAATTGTTTGTCATCCTTTTAAACTCAGTGAGATTTAAACAGATGATGTTTCTCAAGCAATATTTAAAAATCGGGGCACCGAGCTTCGCTCGTTATTTATTTATTGATAAACAGAACACAATTCTTCAAAATGAATTGGAAGGACAACAGGCACAGCCCAAAACTGTTTCTTCCCGATTTTGATTTATACACTATAATGGTCCAAAATGGGTTATGTTTCAAACACTTCAATTTAGGTCCAATTTTCAGTTAAAATTTAAAAACAGGAAAGTTCTAATTTAGATTGTTCACAAACCCATTTGAATAACAAAATACAACTCACTAATCAACTCAAAACTGTAAAACATGATTAACTTAGATATTTATTGCTTTTTTTTCATTTAGAATGATAAACCATGTCATGTCAACAATCAGATTATTTTGATAGAGTCTATTAAGATTACTAATAATATTTCTCGCGAGAACGGTAAGCTGTTTGAATGATTACACAGCTAATCTCCCACACAGCACACGCATCTCCTGTTATCGACAACGACGAAATCTGTTCTTCCAAGGATGAATTATCCTTTTAATGTCCTTCAGCGAGTTTTTCCAGGAATGAGACCTAGTGCAATCGAGTCTATTTATATCATAACCAACTTAGCTCTGAATTTCGTGAGAATCGTTAGAGCCGTTTTCGAGATCCGGTGAAATACAAACATATACATCTAAACATCCGAACATCTGAACATAAAACAGAAATTGCTCATTTAATAGTATAGGATCTGACAGAGAACCTTCAAAAATTGATTCTACCAATCTTACTGTTCACTTTTCTACAATTATTATTCATAAGGATGTACTGAGTAAACACTCTGAGAGCACTCTAGCACCAAAACGATCTCGTTTGCGCAAGTAATTAGAGCGCCGTAGAGCAAATCAAATTGAGCAATTCAAACGCTGAACGCTGACCAGGTATATGGTCAAATAGAGGCTACTCACACTCAGGCTAACCGCACCTAATCTAATCAGCAAAAACGTTCAAATTTGTTAGGTTCAGTTGGCGCACTAAGAATCTTTTGGCAATATTTTTAACTCTAAGGTTGTTTTTAAGGTTTAAAGTTCGTATTTTAGCATGTATATTCTTCTTATACTCTTAATTATAATTGAAAAATTTCCATACCATATGTTATATAGAACTATAGTCTAGAGAGAGTACCTCTTCGAAACAGTTGTTAACTGGTGACTAAATTAATAATTTTGTCAGGTTGGCATTAAGTTGAGTTGACTTTTTTAGGTTGGCACCAAGTTGAAGATTGAAATGCATTTATTGCGGAAAAATTGATTGGGCACTGCTACTTCAATCCTGGGAGTATTATATTACCAGCATTTCGGCTCGCTTCACTCGCCATATCCGTTTAGCCAGACGTTTAGTCTGGACCCCCGACTGGATCGTCCTAACATATGATAAAAATGCTGAAATGAAAAACGCAGGCGATCGAAGCGAGCCTGTTGATCTCATTCTTGGACGATCCAGTCGTGGGTCCAGGGGGCGGAGCCCCCTTGCTAGACGGATATGGCGAGCGAAGCGAGCCTGACGGCTAGTGAAATATAATTGATTATTTTAAAATGAGAATGAACAGTTAATATGACATCAATAAACCTGTATCAGCTACCGTCTATAGAAAGCATTGGCAAATCAAAGGTTCGTCATCGTTGTTCTCCTATCTTTCTCCACAGTCATTATAACATGGACCTCATTATATCAGATTAAATATATGACTTCAGACAGATTATGTGTTTCAAGCTCCGTTATTCTGGTAGAATTCATAAGGTCGGCAAAATAAGATGCAGGCTTTTTTACAAATACAACAATTTTTGGACGTGAAATTGTTTGTCATCCTTTTAAACTCAGTGAGATTTAAACAGATGATGTTTCTCAAGCAATATTTAAAAATCGGGGCACCGAGCTTCGCTCGTTATTTATTTATTGATAAACAGAACACAATTCTTCAAAATGAATTGGGAAGGACAAACAGGCACAGCCCAAAACTGTTTCTTCCCCGAATTTTGATTTATACACTATAAATGGTCCAAAAAATGGGTTATGTTTCAAACACTTCAATTTAGGTCCAATTTTCAGTTAAAATATTTAAAAACAGGAAAGTTCTAATTTAGATTGTTCACAAACCCATTTGAATAACAAAATAACACTCACTAATCACACTCAAAACTGTAAAACAATGATTAACTTAGAATATTATGATATGCTTTCATTTAGAATGATAAACCATGTCATGTCAACAAATCAGATTATTTTGATAGAGTCTATTAAGATTACTAGATAATATTTCTCGCGAGATACGGTAAGCTGTTTGAATGATTACACAGCTAATCTCCCACACAGGCACACGCATCTCCTGTTATCGACAAACGACGAAATCTGTTCTTCCAAGGATGAATTATCCTTTTAATGTCCTTCAGCGAGTTTTTCCAGGAATGAGACCTAGTGCAATCGAGTCTATTTATATCATAAACCAACTTAGCTCTGAATTTCGTGAGAATCGTTAGAGCCGTTTTCGAGATCCGGTGAAATACAAACATATATACATCTAAACATCCGAACATCTGAACATATAAACAGAAATTGCTCATTTAATAGTATAGGATCTGACAGAGAACCTTCAAAAAATTGATTCTACCAATCTTACTGTTCACTTTTCTACAATTATTATTCATAAGGATGTACTGAGTAAACACTCTGAGAGCACTCTAGCAACCAAAACGATCTCGTTTGCGCAAGTAATTAGAGCGCCGTAGAGCAAATCAAATTGAGCAATTCAAACGCTGAACGCTGACCAGGTATGTGGTCAAATAGAGGCTACTCAAACTCAGGCTAACCGCACCTAATCTAATCAGCAAACACAATTTAAACTTTCGTTCAAGCCACACTCGTTCAACTTTTGAGCAACCTGCTCAATGGTGTCCCAATGGGAATAAGTGGGGCATGCAACTTTTATTCCTTAGGACTCGTTTAACTTTTGAGCAGTTCCTTGAAATTCGTTCAACTTTTGAGCAGCATGTTGAATGGTGTCCCAATGGAAGTGAGTAGAGCATGCAACTTATACCTTAGGATTGTTCAACGTTTGAGTAACATTTTCAATGGGGTCCCAGTATGTAGGGCATGCAACTTATCTCTTAGAAGCCGTTCAACATTTGCACCATATACTTTGAAGTGAGATAAGCGAACAGCGTTGCCAAATCTCTGCCTTGCCATTGCCTTCTATTGAATGTAGCTGATACGATATATCTGATAACTTACCATTCATTCTTGTTTAAAATAATTGAAAATATTTATCCGTCAAGAAATGTAATCTTCGTTGATTAAATAATGGATTCTTATAATCGAGATAATATAATAAAATGGCGAAAATGTTGTTGAAAACAGGGATTTTGCGATTTTCTCGAAAATGGCTCCAACGATTTTGATCAAATTCATACCAAGAAAAGTCATTGATAAGCTCTATTAACTGCCACAAGTCTCATATCTGTAAAAATTTCAGGAGCACTGCACCATCTATGCAAAGTTTGGTTTTAGATTCCCAATTATCAGGCTTCAGATACAATTCAAACAGAAAAATTCAAGTGGAAAAGATTAAGCATGAAAATCTCTACAATTAAAGTTCAGTAAAATTTTCACCTAAAATTGGAAATAAGCTCGATATTCGAGAAAATAAGATTATTCAATTGCAAACTGTTGGCAACTGTTGATTCTATTAAATCATTCACTATGAAGAGATAGCAGACCTCGTGTGTCTCCAGCGTTACAGTCCTGTCACCAGCTGGCTTAGATCTTTGAATAGTAGACTTGAGATGCGCGAGAACACTAGCGTCAGGTGATCAATTTCCATAACGGAAGGAATGTTGTGTGAGTGATTTTTTACTTTCCTTGCCCTATTACCATAGGTAAGGAAAATATTGCTTTCCGAAAAAAATTAAGGTACCCCAATTCTAAATTTCTATACGTTTCAAGGTCCCCTGAGTACGAAAAAGTGGTTTTTGGTATTGGTCTGTATGTGTGTGTGTGTGTGTGTGTGTGTGTGGTGTGTGTGTGTGTGGTGTGTGTGTGTGTGTGTGGTGTGTGTGTGTGTGTGTGTGTGTGTGTGTGTGTGTGTATGAGTGTATGTGCGTCTGTGTACACGATATCTCATCTCCCAATTAACGTAATGACTTGAAAATCGGAACTTAAGGTCCTTACACTATAAGGATCCGACACGAACATTTTCGATGAAATGCAATTCAAGATGGCGGCTAAAATGGCATATATGTTGTCAAAAACAGGGTTTTTCGCGATTTTCTCGAAAATGGCTCCAATGATTTTGATCAAATTCATACCAAAATAGTCATTGTTAAGCTCTATCAACTCCTCAAGACCCATATCTGTAAAAAATTCAGGACCTCCGCACCATCTATGCAAAGTTTGATTTTAGATTCCCAATTATCAGGCTTCAGATACAATTTAAACAGAAAAAATCAAGTGGAAAAGATTGAGCATGAAAATCTCCACAATTAAAGCTCAGTAAAATTTTCACCTAAAATTGAAAATAAGCTCGAAATTCGAGAAAATAAGATTATTCAATTGCAAACTGTTGGCAACTGTTGATTCTATTAAATCATTCATCATGGAGAGATAGCAGACCTCGTGTGTCTCCAGCGTTACAGTCCTGTCACCAGCTGGCTTAGATCTTTGAATAGTAGACTTGAGATGGGCGAGAACACTAGCGTCAGGTGATCAATTTCCATAACGGCAAGGGAAGTTGTGTGAGTTGATTTTTTCCACACCAGATTTTTCCCTTAACGAAGTGAAACATTTCTAAATAATTCAAAACAGCTGAAACTTTACATTATTTCCTCTTTATTTCATATTGTGTTAAATTTTTTAGTTTTTCGAAATTAATTTATACGAGGACTGTGATTACCAAAGACCTTAAAGATGCATAGACTCACATGCAGCGCTAGTGTCGTACTTGGAATTGAAATCCGCCATTGAGGGAGCAACCCATAAGATTATTACATATCAATGCCACCAATGCCTTTGTGATCTATAGTATTCAAAATAAATCTATATATATAAAAGCGAAATGGCACTCACTCACTGACTGACTCACTCACTCACTCACTCACTCACTCACTCACTCACTCGCATAACTAAAATCTACCGGACCAAAACGTTCAAATTTGGTAGGTATGTTCAGTTGGCCCTTTAGAGGCGCACTAAGAAATCTTTGGCAATATTTTAACTCTAAGGGTTTTTTTAAGGTTTAAAGTTCGTATTTTAGCATGTATATTCTTTTTCTCCCATCTCTTAATTATAATTGAATTTTCATATCATATGTTACTATAGAACTATAATCTGGATAGAGTACCTCTTCGAACAGTTGTTAACTGGCAACTAAATTAATAATTTTGTCAGCTTGGCATTAAGTTGAGTTGACTTTGTTAGGTTGGCACCAAGTTGAAGATTTGAATGCATTTATCGCGGAAAAATTGATTGGGCACTGCTACTTCAATCCTGGGAATATTATATTACTAGCCGTCAGGCTCGCTTCGCTCGCCATATCCGTTTAGCCAGACGTTTAGTCTGGACCCCCGACTGGATTGTCCTAACATATGATAAAAATGCTCAAATGGAAAATGCAGGCGAGCGAAGCGAGACGGATATGGCGAGCGAAGCGATCCTGACGGCTAGTAACATATAATATCTCGTGCTAAAATACCCAAATTGCGGCCTTCAATTTCAAGTAAGAGCTATCATTGGGAAGGCATAGGTATTGTGGGTCTATATCTCTTTAAGGTCTTTGGTGATTACACCCCGTTTCGGAAAGCCAATTTTCTGACTCCAGCTGTTTAAAGTCTAGAACTTAGCTGAATCCCGAGCTCGGGAACCGGCCCTAAGTGTACATGTACTGTATTTGAAGTGTTCCTTGTACTTCGTACTTTGTATTCACAGCTGTAATACAGCAAACAGCAAGTTCCAAGTCGTACACTTGCGGATATGGTTCATAACCTCCTGCTTTAAACTTAATAGCGTGACAGGGCACAGCAAGACATCACGCAACTTTGTTCGAATCATTATTCTGATGTAATTTGAGTTGAAAATGGCGAATTAACACTTGCTAATAACTCAGGAATTAACTTGCATGTGTCTGGAAAACCATTATTTACAAACAACTTGAAACTAGTCGACTTTGATTAATGTTACTGCATCATTTAACGTGATCCAGGGTTGAGGATCATGATACTGAATTGCTTTACAAGGGAAATATTAATTTCTTACATAGATTTTGTTGTGACTCAATTGCTCTTGGCCAGAGATGTATTTTATTTATAATTGAGGAAAGAGTTGGCTTATACACGTATGGGATAGGAAATTCACGAATGACGCATCATCACGTCTCAACTACTCAACTGATTAACTTTAAATTTGACATAAAGATTCTTCACCTACCGAGAATGGTTATAGGTCTATTTCAAATTCTTCAAAACTCCAGTAGGTCAAGTTTTCAGTTTGTCCAGTTTTTAATTGGGCCCCTGCAGAGCTCAGGTTACCTGCTAAACTATAATGAAGAATAGAACTGGCTTATTCACGTACGGGATAGGAAATTCACGAATGACGCATCATCACGTCTCAACTACTCAACTGATTAACTTGAGATTTCGCATCAAAGATTCTCAATTCACCGGGGAAACATATAGGCCTATTTTAAATTAACCAAGTTTTCAGTAGGTCAAGTTTCCAGTTTGTCAAGTTTTTAATTAGACCCTTGTATAGCACGGGCTACTTGATAGCAGCATTATAAAGTGGCTATTTATGTTTCAAATGTATATAGAATGTTGACTTTGTCTTCTGCTTCGTAGCTTGATAACTGCGGAATGTTAATTATTGATTTATTGTATGTTGTTACCTCTAAATAGTATCTTACGTCACAAAGACGGTAAGGGGTCTTTTGCAGACGAGAATAATGTTTCTAGTCGAGGCGTTAGCCGAGACCGAGACTAGAATTTCATTCGAGCACTCAAAAAGACATTCACGTCCAAGTAGCATACACTATTTTTGTCATAATAATCCAATTGAGAAATAGAAAACATCACCTGTTTGTGCTGAACTTACTACATGCATTCTATAAACATAGCCTAGTTTACAAATTATGAATCAGGAATTTTGTGGAAGTTGATAAAACTTCCACCTGGAGCGCTGAAGGTGTTTTTTGTAGCAGTTTTGCTGTTCCTATTTCGGAACTAGGAAACATAATCGACTGTAAAGAAAACATTGTTTCATTACAGTAGAGTATGCTGTAATGAGAATCCTATATTTTATTTGTTCTGCAAATACTGTTTACCGGCTTGATTCCATGCATTGAAAACAGCTGAGATTGAATGACTATGACAAAGAATACTTCAGTAGAATTTCCAAAGAATAATCCATGAATGACAAAGAATACTCCAAAGGATTTCCAATATGTATATTGCATGAGCTCAAAATAGGATTCAAATAATAGTATTTTGAAGTTTTTTACATCCTCTGCAAGTCTCACTATTTTGAGCAAGAAATCGGCAAGAAGGTTCATCCAATCTTTTTTTTCCCACTAAAAACAGAAAAGTTCCCAGATTTGAGCACATTCATTGAGTTGGATAACGATTATTACTTCTGCTTTCTAAGAACTTCAGGCAAAGCAAAGAAACAGAGCTTTGTGTTAATAGCTACTAATAACAATTAACACAGTTTTTGCTCCGTTGAAGCTCCAATGAGAAGAATCTTGAGATAAAGTGGATGGAAAAATGAGGAAGAGGAGGAGAAAAGAGTCTGTGGAGGAAAAGGAGAAGGAGTAAGAGGAGTAAGAGAAGGAAAAGGAGGAGCAGGACTGGAAGGGGAATGAGTGAAGGAGGAGGAGAAAGAAAGAAAATAAGGGAGAAGAGCCGATAGGGGAGGAGGAAATGAAGTAATGGTAATGAGAGGAGGATAATATGTAGAATAAGAAAAGAACGAGAAGAAGAGCATGAGGAGAAATGTGATGAGATGAGAAGGCTTCCAGGCAAAGGTGGAAAATAAAGAAGATGGAAGTGAAGAAAGATGACGAGACTGGGAAAGAGAAGAAGAAGGTGAGGAAAAGGAGGAAGAAGATGAAGAAGAAGAAGAAGAAGAAGAAGAAGAAGAAGAAGAAGAAGAAGAAGAAGAAGAAGAAGAAGAAGAAGAAGAAGAAGAAGAGAAGAGAGAAGAAGAAGAGAGAAGAACAAGAAACAGAAGGAGAAGGAGAGGAAGAAGACGAAGAAGAAGAGAAGAGAAGAAAAAGAAGAAGAAGAAGAAAAAGAAGAAGAAGAAGAAGAAGAAGAAGAAGAAGAAGAAGAAGAAGAAGAAGAAGACGTCGACGATGAAGGAGATGACGACGACGATGAAGGAGAAGAAGAAGATGACGATGAAGGAGAGGAAGAAAAGTATGGCAATATGGATTTGAAAAGAGAGGGAAAAGGGAGGAGTGCAAAAAGAGAAAAATAAGTGAGAACAGGGGAAAAGGAAATATAATTCGATACGGAAAATGAGAATATTCTCATAATATTATAATGAGAAGATTCGAAATAGGTAAAAGAATACGAAGGATTAGAAAGAAAATAAAAAGAAAATGATTGGAAGAACTAAAATGGTGGAAATAGGAGGAGAGTGCAAAGGTTGAAAGAGAAACAGAAAATAATTGAAAGAGAATGGGAGAGGAGATACAGAAGAAAAGGAGAGAAAAGGTTGAAGAAAGATATGAAGAATAATAAAAGTAGAAAACTGGAGAAGTCGATCAAGAAACAAAAGATAATTAGAAAGGAATGCAGTGGATGATATAGAAGAAAAGGGTAGAAATGGAGTGAAAAGTAGACCGGTCTAAACAAAGAAGAAAGAAAAATTATGAAGCAATAATCTCAACAAGAACAAGCAATACACTGTTTTATTTCTCTGATTTTCCTCCTCTTTTTTCATGATTTCAAGAGGGGATTGAAGTGAAAATCTGTGCTCATTAGAGGAATTTCAGACGAATATTGTTGTCTCCCCCGGTGGGGGGGGGGGAAGTACTCCTCTAAAACAAGGAGAGAACTTTTTGCCCAACATGGAAATATTCAAGTGGAAGAATAATTTCGTGCTTTTTTCTATTGTTGTATCTGTTGTTGTAGAGTTCCCAGATCATCATTATTTCACTGAAACAAGGCCAGATAATTCTCAGTATTATGTTTCTTATTAGTCATGCAAATTAAATGGACTTTTCCTCTGCTGAAAACTGTGGTACAGTGGGATACTTTTAATAAAACTTCCTTGTTTAGCGGTTTTATTTTTCATTCGGTATAATTAATTTTCATAGGGCTCCACCAAAGACAAGAGTAGTTTCCTATGCAAATGTTTGATTTTGAATACAAGATGCTCAATTTTAGTCTTGTGAACATGTTTTTTACTTTCTTGCCCTATTACCATACGTAAGGAAAGTATTGCTTTCCGAAAAAAATTGAGGTACCCCAATTTCCAAATTTCTATACCAAAAAAGTGGTTTTTGGGTATTGGTCTGTATGTGTGTGTGTGTGTGTATGAGTATGAGTGTATGTGTGTTGGGTTGTGTGTGTGGTGTGTGTGTGTGTGTGTGTGTGTGTGTGTGTGTGTGTGTATGAGTGTATGTGCGTCTGTGTACACGATATCTCATCTCCTAATCAACGGAATGACTTGAAATTTGAAACTCAAGGTCCTTACACTATAAGGATGCGACACGAACAATTTCGATCAAATGTAATTCAAGATGGCGGCTAAAATGGCAGAAATGTTGTCAAAAACAGGGTTTTTCGCGATTTTCACAAAAACGGCTCCATCGATTTTGATCAAATTTATACCTAAAATAGTCATTAATAAGCTCTATCAATTGCCACAAGTCCCATACCTGTAAAAATTTCAGGAACTTCGCCCCATCTATGCAAAGTTTGATTCTAGAATCTCAATTATCAGGCTTCAGATACACTTCAAACAAAACATTTCTTGCGAAAATGATTGAACATGAAAATCTCTACAATTAATGTTAAGTATCATTTTCACCTAAAATTGAAAATAAGCTCGAAATTCGAGAAATTGTGATTATATCAATTATTGCAAACTATTGGGAACACTGTTGATTCTATTACTGTAAATCATTCACTATGAAGCGATAGCAGATATCGTGTGTCTCCAGCGTTATTGTCCTGTCACCAGCTGGCTCAGATCTTTGAATAGTAGACTTGCTCGGGAACACTAACGTCAGGCCGTCAGGTGATCAATTTTCATAACGGCAAGGAAAGTTATGTGAGTGCGCCACACCAGATTTTTTTAATAAATCGTTATTTGTAAACACGTTATTCACACAAGATGGAAATATCCTTGTGGAAGAATAATTTCGTGCATTTTTTTATTGTTGTATCTGTTGTTGTAGTGTGTAGTTCCCAGATCATAATTATTTCACTGAGACAGTTTTTGCATCTTTATGCAGATGGAAATTACTGAGATATTGCATTATTGAAATGCTAATGAATTGATACCAATTATTATTTAACTAAAATCCCAATTAAATTATGTAAATAACCTTGAAGACTTCTACTACTGCAAATATTGACAAGAGGGTAAGCAGCTAGATGGAAATTCAATGTTGAATTGTAATATAGAGCTCATCGAGTTTGCATCTAGCTGTTTACCCTGTTGTCAATATTTGCAGTAGCAGAAGTCTTCGAGGTGAATTACAACATTTATGGGATTTTTGTTCAATGAATTAGAATGTAACTTGTTCACCACAAACCTGTAATAGATTGAATTTATGGTGAAAAACGCATTATACTCAAATAATAGAGAACAATTATTATAAAAAATCAAAGATTTTAAAAGATTCTCTTGTAGTTTTAGCCTTTTATATTGTGAATTTCCTCCACGTTTCTTATACCACATATTTTTTAGCTATTTATTTATTTATACATTGATATATAGGTTACAATATCATTCTCAATTATGACTAATTGGGAAAGAAACAACAGACTTAAAGCCTAGAACTGTTCCTTTCCCAAATTCAGATATTGTCCAAAAATAGGTTTTGTGTTTACACTTCATAATTTTTGTTCAATTTTGTGAGTCATTTGTTTAGAAATACTTTTCCAACCAGAGACAAACAAATATCCGGGAAGTATTTAGTTTCTCTTTAGTCTCACAGACTTTTCCTCTCATATTCAATCATTAATAATTCTATAAGGTCCACATTAGAATGCCAGTTTTTCAACAATGGTGTTGCTATCCTTGTCTATCATTTGACAAAGCAGATGGCGCTATCCTTTTCTAGCTCCACAATGTTGCCAGATCATTTTTCAACAATGTAGGTACCTTATTAAAAAGATATTTATTCCTAAACATGAAATCAATAAGACCGAATTCGAGAAATTGTGATTATATCAATTATTGCAAACTATTGGCAACACTGTTGATTATATTACTGTAAATCATTCACTATGAAGCGATAGCAGAATATCGTGTGTCTCCAGCGTTATGTCATGTCACCAGCTGGCTCAGATCTTTGAATAGTAGACTTGCTCGGGAACACTAACGTCAGGCCGTCAGGTGATCAATTTTCATAACGGCAAGGAAAGTTATGGTGAGTGCGCCCACACAGATTATTTTTAAATAATCGTTATTTTGTAACACGTTATTCACACAAGATGGCAATATTCAAGTGGAAGAATAATTTCGTGCATTTTTTTATTGTTGTATCTGTTGTTGTAGAGTTCCCAGATCATCATTATTTCACTGAAACAATTTTTGCATCTTATGCAGATGGAAATTACTGAGATATTGCATATTGAAATGCTATGAATTGATACCAATTATTATTTAACTAAAATCCAATTAAAATGTAAAAATAACCTTGAAGACTTCTGCTACAGCAATATTGACATTAGGATGAACAGTTGGATGAAAATTCTATTTTTCGAGCGAAGGTTTGGCATTTCTCTTAATGTTTAAATGTTTGAATGTTTTAGTGTTTAAATGTTTATATGTTGCGCAGTTAAGGCGAAACGGGGTGATAGATTTTCATGAAATTGACAGATTGTTCCTTGTTTTTTAATTGCGCGTTGACGTATATACAAGGGTTTTTTGAAATTTTGCATTCAAGGATAATATAAAAGAAAAAAGGAGCCTCCTTCATACGCCAAATAGAGTAAAATCAGACTATAGAATTATTCATCATAAATCAGCTGACAAGTGATTACACAGATGTGTGGAGAAGCCAGTCTATTGCTGTATTTCCATAAGGTCTATAGTTTAATCAGGTACTTGTGGATGAGAATACTGCGTGAGGTCTACTGTTCACAGAACTACTAGTTGAATAGTAATAAAGAGCTCATCGAATTTTCATCTAGCTTGTTTACCCTGTTGTCAATATTTGCAGTAGCAGAAGTCTTCGGGGTGATTTACAGCATTTTATTGGGATTTTTGTTCAATGATAATTAGCATGTAACTTGTTTACCACAAACCTGTAATATTGAATGAAAAAAACTAAGAAATTGTCAAAAAACCACTGATTTATTGATAATTAGAAAGACCGGTTTCGGTTATTACACCATTGTCAATCTCTGATCAACAGAACCCCGATCAGTTTATCAGTGATTGACAATGGTGTAATAACCGAAACCGGTCTTTCTAATTATCAATAAATCAGTGGTTTTTTGACAATTTCTTAGTCTTTTCCATTCAATATGAATAATTACCACAATATCAACTTCTCAACTACACAAAAAACCTGTAATAGATTGAATTTATGGTGAAAAACGCATTATACTCGAATAATAGAGAACAATTATTATAAAAAAATCAAGGATTTTAAAAGATTCTCTTGTAGTTTTAGCCTTTTATATTGTGAATGTCCTCCACGTTTCTTATATCACATATTTTTAGCTAGTTATTTATTTATACATTGATATATAGGTTACAATATCATTCTCAATTATGACTAATTGGGAAAGAAACAACAGGCTTAAAGCCCAGAACTGTTCCTTTCCCAAATTCAGATATTGTCCAAAAGAATAATCCGTAATGCAGTTGAGAGGTTATGTTTATCTTGATGTGTTGGTTATTATCATGAAAGTTAATTCTATCTAAAAGGTTAGAATAAAAAATCTTGTTTTATTGTAAGATAATTTTCTCTCATTCAGGTTTTACGTTTAAACTATCAGAATGGAATATTCCTCTTTTATCTTCTCTTCAAATTCTATCTATTGAAATTTAAAATGCATCACATTTAACCCAGTCTTATTTGTATTTCTTTGCATTTCAAGAAATTATTAATTCTCCTTGAAGTTATCTTATATTATTATGAATATAAATATGAATTTGGCCTCACACCCATGAAAAAAATGGGAATTCAATATAAATTTTTCCCTGAGTTTGGCTTACTCATGTAAATTTGGGCTAAACCACACGAGGAGTTTTCCCAGTCGGCGCGGCAGGACAGGGAGTCTCCGATTGGCTGGACAGGAAGCTCTGTCTTTTTGTGCCTACTGATAAAAAACTATTATTTGAAGAAAATCCAAAGTTGAGATTGGCTATAATTGGAGTAAAGTAGTTTAATTATAATAATTTATCGATTAGCATTTGAATAAATGCGATTTCTCATTAATTTTCATCTGGGAAAACTCCCAATTCTCAAATGTTCTTGTACGGTATATTGATTATTTTTTCTGTATAATAAGTCTCACTCATGAGGAATTGATGAAAATATTACAGAAATTTGTTGAAAAGCACATTATATTTTTGTCACATCCACATTTATTAGACTATTACACAGGATTGCAGTTTCGTGTTGATTAAATGTGAAGTGAACAACAACAAGGCTTGACCTATTTCAGACTATGTGTAACCTTATCTAAATTTAGGAGAGGAATAGCACAAAGTTACCTTATTTTTTCTCTCCCTATCATTTCAATGATGTTCTTATTACATGAATCAATAAAAATGAAATGAAATGTGGATGTAACAAAAATAAAACTGTGTTTATTCAGTAATGGGAAAATTCCACAATATCAATTTATTCTCATTCAACAAATTTCAATAGACATTTGTGTTAAATCTTCTAAAATTTGATTGTTTTTTGTATGATTGCAGGAAAATGACAAACCAAGACCAACCCGACCCCGATAACATAAAAATGTTTGTCGGCCAAATCCCGCGTACGATGGACGAAAACGATTTGCGAGAAATGTTTTCGGAGTTCGGACGTGTGCATCAGATCAATGTGCTTCGCGATAAAGTCACCGGACTTAGCAAAGGTAAGTCCAATTCTAAGCAACAACTACTTGATTTCTATCCAAACTACATCGTATTTCTTACGTCAACTTTATCGTTGCTTGATTTGTATATGGATTGATTTTACGAATATTATTATGAATTATTTATTTATTTGTTCATTCAACAATGAGAAAAATAATATTAACAAAAAATGATATAAATAAATTTTAATTTTGGTACTTAATGGGTAAATTTAATATTTATTGTACAGTTCTGAATGCTAAGTAGAAGAAATTTGTTATCAATTCGGATCTTAATCTTTCTTTTCAATAAATTCAAAATTAATTGTTTCAAGTGTTTGTGTCTTGTTTCAATGTGGAAATTAGTGAAGAATTGAAAAGTCGCACATAACCTTTATTTGGACAATTTATTTTATGAAATTGGGATAAAGAGAAGTTTTGGACTGTAGTCCTGTTTCTTTGTCCTTAAGTTGATTGTAGGTGTACTTTATTTAGTCTCTACTCACGAGGTGCGTTCACGTACTGTGTTTAGTCAAGAAGAGGAGTTGTGTAGATATAGATATACATTTCCACACAGGTATAAGGGTTGGGACAGGGGATATAGTAATATAGATTGATATGTTACAGCGTTATAAAGCTCGAATAGGCGTTAGCCAAGCGTAAATCACCCTACATACTGAAAACCGTGTGTGTGTGTGTGTGTGTGGACTCAGCTTTCTTTGAAGTTGAAACACCCAACTGCTTCCTAACGTCATCATCATTATCATCATCATCATAATCATCATCTTATACTCAGCAGTTCCTATTCGGAATATCTCAAAGGGGTCCATGAAACCCCCTCTAGTAAAACTGACTTTTGAGTCACACCCCTCTCATCAGAACATCTGAACTGTCTCTGAATACTAATTTGCAATGTACCCAAAATACATACAATATATCCTAGGTACATTGCTAATTTGTAAGACATTATTTACATCCAACTATAGTGAGGTCCACGTTATAATGGCAGTGGAGAAAGATAGGAGAACCTCTGCCAATCCTCTGTCTTGTCAATTCCTTCTATAGACGGTAGCTGATACAGATTTATTGATGTAATATTATCTCCGATGGTTGGCCAAATCTCTGACTGTTTACAAGAGTATTCCAGTAAATAAAATATTCAATAATAGAGTGCTATAGTGAGGTTCACGTTATAATGGCAGTGGAAAAAGATAGGAGAACAACGTTGCCGATCCTCTGTCTTCTATAGACGGTAGCTAATACAGATTTATTGATGTAATATTATCTCCAATGGTTATCCAAAGTTCTGACTGTTTACAAGAGTATTCCAGTAAATAAAATATTCAATATAAGAGTGCTATAGTGAGGTTCACGTTATAATGGCAGTGGAAAAAGATAGGAGAACAACGTTGCCGATCCTCTGTCTTGTCAATGCCTTCTATAGACGGTAGCTGATACAGGTTTATTAATATAATATTAACTGTTCATTCTCGTTTAAAAAATAATCAATTATTATTTTATTGAGCAAGAAATTATATTTTTCAATAATTTCTTGATTCAGATTGACTATTATTATCATAATTCTATAGTGAGGTGCACGTTATAATGGCAGTGGAGAAAGATAGGAAATCAATGTTGCCGATCCTCTTTCTTGTAAATGTCTTCTATAGACGATATAGCTGATACAGGTTTATTGATGTGATATTAACTGTTCATTCTCGTTTAAAAAATAAACAGTTATATTTTATTGAGCAAGAAATTATATTTTTCAATAATTTCTTGTTTCAGATTGACTATTATTATAATAATTCTATAGTGAGGTGCACGTTATAATGGCAGTGGAGAAAGATAGGAGAGCAACTTTGCCGATCCTCTGTCTTGTTCACTGCCTTCTATAGACGGTAGCTGATACAGGTTTATTAATGTAATATTAACTGTTCATTCTCGTTTGAAAAATAATCAATTATATTTTATTAAGCAAGAAATTATATTTTTCAATAATTTCATAATTGAGATTGGATATTTTGTTAATTAATTATTGATTCTACATTGTGAAAAGACGTTCTGGCAACAGAGCAGAGCTAGAAAGAGATAGCGCTATCAGCTTTGTTGAATGATAGACAAGGATAACAATATCATTGCTGATCAAACACTGCCATTATAACGTGGACCTCAATATAGTGACGTATTGCTGTTATGTTTCTTGTAAAAGGAGACGTCATGGAATAAATAGATAATAATTGACCGAGCGAAGTGAGGTCTAAGATTCAAGTCGACGGTTAGGCATTTCTCTTAATGTTTGAATGTTTATATGTTGCGCATTTACGGCGAAACGCTGTAATAGATTCTCATAGAATTTGACAGGTATGTTCCTTTTTAAATTGCGCGTCGACGTATATACAAGGTTTTTGGAAATTTTGCATTTCAAGGATAATATAAAAGGAAAAAGGAGCCTCCTCCATACGCCAATATTAGAGTAAAAATCGGACTATAGAATTATTCATCATGAATCAGCTGACAAGTGATTACACAGATGTGTGGAGAAGCCAGTCTATTGCTGTATTCCATAAGGTCTATAGTTTCAATCAGGTACTTGTGGATGAGAATACTGCATGAGGTCTACTATTCACAGAACTACTAGTAAATATTTGTGTTCGAATGATACATACGGCTTGAATTCCCTTGAAAATGTTAAACTACTATCCGAAAGGAAAAAGAGATTAAGTTGGACCACGAAAAGATCGGAATAGAATATGAAATACCGTATGTAATAGCTGCTAAGAAAGATTCTGATTTCAATATTTTGGAAATACATAATATATGTGATGGATATGAATATTGTGAGTCAGATCAGGCAAGAGTCTAAACCTCATAGAAGCAGTAAAACAAGAAGAAGAAGAGGAGGAGGAAGAGAAGGAGAAGGAGAAGGAGAAGGAGAAGGAGAAGGAGTAGGAGAAGGAGAAGGAGTAGGAGTAGGAGAAGGAGATGGAGATGGAGAAGGATTGATTGATTGATTGAATGAGTACTTTATTTATGTAGATTACAATATATACTGGCTTATACACTTATATACAATAGCTTACAATACAGCAAAATTATGGATGAATTACAAAATGTGAATTGAGAAAATAATTATTGAGCTGTATATAATATGAAAAAGAAACAATTTGTAATAACTATAGATAAAATAGATAATATTGTTATGAATCTACATAAATTGGCGGAGCTTTGGACATATCATTATCAATGTCCATTCTTTGGAAAGAATATTCGAAGAATTCTTCCCACTAACTCTCTACCAAAAGGAGAAGAGGAAAGAAGAAGGAGAAGGAGAAGAAGATGGTGATGGAGAAGGAGAAAATGGAAAAGACGAAAAATATGAAGAGAGAATAACAACAATAACAACAACAAAGAGTAGAACGTGAATGAGGAAGAGAAAGATAGCAAAATGAGAGAAGGAAATAGTTTGATAGATGATCGCCTTTATTATATATTGTACGTTGTATAAACAATATTGCAGTTTGGAAGGTGAGGAAGTGAATGGAAAGGAGAGAGGAAAAAAGTGAGAGACGAAGGAAGGAATTGGATGATGTGGGGGAGGGGAAAGAAGAAGAAAAAGACAGGTGGAGAGAAACAAGAAATACAAGATGCTGGTGAAGAAAATAAAGATGAAGAACGTAGAAGTTGAAAGAAGATGACGAGAAGGGACGGAAAATGGAGAAGAAGGAGAAGAAGAAGAAGAAGAAGAAGAAGAAGAAAATGTAGCACGTGGCGAAGGGTGAGGGAGAATTAAAATACTTCGCACCGTTGAGTTTTCATATTCATGACAGAGAGAGTGCAAACTCAACTGGAGACCATTTGAATTCATTTTTATTATCATCAACAGTCGCTGCACGCTCCTGAATGTGTCTGAAATTATCATAACCTGAAAGCTTACCACTCAGCGCTATGAATAAATTATCCCCGTTGAAATGTTGGTCATAATATTTGCAAAAATGTTGCCCAATCACAATTTTCACTACTTACAATGTATAGAGTCTGTTCTGTTTTCAATGTCACGAGCAATTGAGACTGATCATGTTTTTGGAATGAATAAACTACTTACAAATTAATGAAAACAAAAAAAAATCTTGTAGTACCCTTTATTTTTCTTAAAATCTTTGTAATATATTTAAAAAAAATAAAGGGTACTACAAGATTTGTATTTTGTTTTTATTAATTCGTTAAAAAAAGCCCATGAGTTGAGTGGTTTTACTTCTAACAAAGTATATCCACAATGATTTCCATTCATAAAAATCTTAAAATATATTTGAAAAAAATAAAGGGTACTTCAAGATTTGTATTTTGTTTTTATTAATTTGTTAAAAAAAAGCCCATGAGAGTTTAGTGTTTTCATTTACTTCTAACAAAGTATATCTACAATGATTTCCAAGATATATTGGCAGTATTTGATTAACATCGATACTGTTATCTTCATCTTTGACTAGCAAAACACCCGTGCTTCGCAAGGGTCTACTCTGTAACTTGACAAACTGAAAACTTGACGTAATGATATCTTGGAGAATTAGAAATAGGCCGATAACCATCCTCGGTTAATTGAGAATCTATATTCAAAATTCTAAATTTCAATAGAGAATCAGTCCAGTAGTTCAGACGTGATAATGCGTCAAACATAATTTTCCTATCTCGTCGTACGTGTAACAGCCAACTCTTCTCTTTATTATAGTATAGATGAAACAAAGGATCTAAATTTGTGAACAAATACAATACTATTTCGGACTATTCACATTTTAGTTATAATCATGTGAATTATTTCTTCTATGTTTAGTTTTGAAGCATCTGAATTTGAAAATCTACTTTGTGAGAATACTTAAGGATTAAAAATTTTGTGAATTAAAGAGCTACAAGACTTAACCTATTTCGGATTATGTGTTATCCAAATTTGGGAAAGGAATAGCACAAGGTTACCTTATTTTTCATCTCCCTATCATTATTCAATGATGTACTTATTGTATAAATGAATGAAGAATGAATAAATGAATAGAACAGATAGCGATGTACTTTCAAACCCCACAACGTTGTCAGATCGTTTTTATCAATG
This sequence comes from Nilaparvata lugens, assembly GCF_014356525.2. NCBI lineage: Eukaryota > Metazoa > Arthropoda > Insecta > Hemiptera > Delphacidae > Nilaparvata > Nilaparvata lugens. Next base: position 7,480,937 of record NC_052508.1, read on the forward strand.
TAGAAACATGATCAATTGACAAAAGTATATTCAACCTCAATATGAAAATCCCTGATAGAATCATTGAAAAATAGATTCTCTTGACAAATCAAATCATTTTCAAACCGTTGATATCACATCAGATATACAAGTATAAGCTATCCCCTATAGAAGGCAGTGGTAAGGCAGAGAATCGGCACACTGCTCTCCTACTTTTTTCCACTGTCATAATAACTTGGACCTCACTAGTGCTCTTAGTACCGGTTGCATAAAAGACGGTTAGATTTCAACCGTGATTCTAAAAGAACCAATCAGAGAAGCCGTCTTTTCAATAAAGCCTTCTCTGATTTGTTCCCGTGAAATCAACCACGGTTAAAATTTAACCGGCTTTTGTGCAACCGGCACTTAGTCGTTCAGTTGTTAGTTCGTGGGTCTGTTTGTATAATATGTCGATAAGTAATAAATAACAGTTATTTCAAGACCAATCTATAGTGAGGTCCACGTTATAATGGCAGTGGAGAAAGATATGGGAACAGCGGTGCCGATTCTCTGCCTTGTCAAAGCCTTCTATAGACGATAGCTGATTCAGGTTTATTTATGTAATATTCTCGTCATTGACATAGACTGTTCATTCTCGTTTGAAATAATCAATTATATTTATTAAACAAGAAATTTTATTTTTCAATAATTTCATAATAAATATTCATAATAATTAAGATGGAATATTTTGTTACTTAATTATCAATTCTACATTGTTTAAGGACGATCTGGCAACAGAGCAAAGCGAGAAAGAGATAGCGCTATCTGCTTGGTTGAATGTTGGACAAGGATAGAAGTACCATTGGTAGTCAAACACTGTCATTACTATAGTAAGGTCCACGTTATAATGGCAGTGGTGGTGGATAGGGAACTGCTCTGCCGATTCTCTGCCTTTTGTATAGGATAGATGATACCAGTAGGATATATCTGAGGTAACTATTGATTCTTGTTGGAAATGATCAATTATATTTTTGATTCGTCAAGATATGTATTTTTTGATAATTAATTTTCATAATTTGTACTATAATTAGAAAAAGAACTGGCTTATACACGTCGGGATAGGACATTCACGAATGATGCATCATCACGTCTGAATTACTGGACTGATCAACTTGATATTTTGTTATAGATTCTTAATTCACCGAGGATGGTTATAGGCCTATTTTCAATTCTTAAGGTTTCATTACGTCATGTTAACATATTGTGAAGTTATTGATTAGTCCCTTGCGAAGCACGGGTAATCCACTAGTTTAGAATAAATATTTTGTTAATTTATCGGAAAATATTTTGTTCAATAATATTATAGCACTACATTTTTGAAATACGATCTGACAACGTTGCAGAGGTGGAAAATGATAGCGCTATCTGCTTTGACTAATGGTAGACAAGGATGGCAACTCCATGTTAATAGAATAGGTACATGAGGTTCGTTTTTGATTTAAATTATAGAAAAAAGAGGTTTTATTCATACCTAGAATGCTACAAATTGATGTGATTTGTTTCCTACTGCCATTAAAACGTGGACCTCAGTATACCAAACTTGAGATCTTATTTTGTAGACTGCGGTTGATCCAATGAGAGGCACCTCTGCTCGTCCAATCACAGAGCAGCTTTGTTTGATTGAAGGCTCGCCTTAATCTGCCGGATAATTGTTTGAGTGCGTGTGAACTCTGTGGTTTGTTTGTTTGTTGCACGCAATGTGCGTGAGTGCGGCGTCTTTCAGACAAACAAGTTTGACGCAGTAAAAAGTTTGCCAACTTTTTGTTTGTCGCATGCTCGAGCGAGCCTGCCTACCTTTACTCTGTGTGTTTGTAATAAACCAAAGTTGGCCCATGCTACCACACGGTTGCGCTTAGCTCGACACTGATTTTGACGGCAAAGTTTTCACTATGCTTGCGAAGCAGTGAACTTGCCACTTCTTGTCTTACCGCACTATTCTTGTTCTTTCTCACTCTCTCTCTTTCTTTTTTCTCTCTCTCTTATTCCTCTCCCTCGTTTCTACCAAGCTTCATCTCAACTAACCGGAGTCAGAGAATTGGCTTTTCGCCACACTGCACAGAAAGCAGCTGTTTTCCAGTCCCTACGTAGATCTGAAAGACATTGTTTGCAGACGACTCTCGTCTGACGTCAGAACAGGTTTCTTTCCGGCCTATGCCGGAAAGAGTACCCTTTCCAGCCGCCAACATGGAACTAAGGAAGGTGATCAAAAAACAGCTGATCGAAAAACTTTTCATTATTTGTGTTCATTATTCAATTATTAAAACATTTATGATAATATCATCTCATTGTCATTTGAAAGAATAAAAAAGTATAAACTCAACCTCCCACATAATTGAACATCATTTTTTAGGTTATTTAGACAAATCAGAATGAAAAATAAAAATACTTGGACAATTTCCTGATATTCAGATTACCTCGGATTTGCTAGAGCTATCACCTTCCACTTCTGCTTCCGGAAGTGCTTAGTAAACAACTATTCTCATATACAAAATATTTAACTATATAATCATACTAAACAATAAAACTCTTGAGCTATCACAATTTTATTCTTGTAATCAGATAGGAAAGAGCTTACAATAGGCAACAAAGGCCTGTGCGTAAGCTGGAAATTAAGAGTTAAGAAGAAAGAGAAATGACGAAAATCAGAAGAGGACTAAGAGAGAGAAGAGGAAAGAGTTTTGAGAGAGAGAAAAAAAAGAATAAAAGGGGAAAAAAAGGGGTGAAGAAGATGTTCTCAATTTTCATCAGCAAACTAAAGTTGTTTGAGCATCTGCCATCTCGGATATCTGAGTTCACCCTCTCTTCTTTGCTTGCTCTTTCTGTCTGCCTACTCGAGCTGATAAGTGGAAAAGAGTGGGGAGGGAGGGAAGGAGAGAAATATGAGAGAGAATATGAGAGAAATATGATGGGAAATGAGATATATGGGAAAGATGGAACGAAAGATGTAAAATTTAAGTGGTGTATGGGAAATGCAAGATAGAAATATGTGGAGGTTATGCTGACTGTTTTTTCAGTTCCATAATTCTATCTTTGCATGTGACATAAATATCAATGTTCTGGAGAAAAATAACACATATAATAAGTTCATGAATGTACTGAAAATGCATAATATGATTTATAAAGTCAATTTCCCTACAAGAATTACTACCACATCTGAAACAGCGATAGATAACTTTATTACCAACATAGCTGATGATAGTTTAAAGATATCGGGTATAATCACTCATATCTCGGACCACGATGCGCAGCTGCTCGAGATCCGAGGTATGAGTGTGTTCCGCGATAAGCCAATCAGGAATTTTGTCGTAGATTTGATGACTGCCACTTAGAAGTGTTCTATAGAGAGTTAGCTCATTTAAATTGGATGGAGGTTTATCAATCACCATGGATGAAAAGTACAATGTCTTTATCTCGACTTTTTCACATTATTTTAATATTAATTTTCAAAAATCCTGAGAACTATGAAAGAAACTGATAGTAGGAACGGGATAAGTCCAGAGGTCACTGATAAAAAAGAGAATTATTAGAGTTAGAGAATTTACATAGACAAACAAAAAGAGAAGAATTAAAGATTCAAATAAAAATAATAGAAAAGCTCTTAAACTTATGATTGTAAAGAATAAACAAAAATACTTTGATGGGAAAATTTCTAATTCTAAAAATAAGAATAAAGTAACTTGGAAAATTATAAATGCTGAGGTGGGTAAGAATAGGAAGAACAACTCAAATCTAAGTGTAATAAGCGATGGTATACACTCAACGAATCCTAGTACTGTGAGCAATATATTTAACGATTTTTTTGTTTCGGCTGTTGATAGGTTTGTTAAACCAGATATTCCCAATGGTTCTAGACCTGTAACTGTACAAAATCCACGTTGTTGTCAATCTTCATTGAGGTTTAGATTTGAACCTATTACTGAGTGTCAATTACATAAAATAGTGATGTCATTTGAGAACAAACACTCTTCTGGGCCAGATGATATCCCAATAACGGTAGTGAAACGAGTTTTACGAACTATAATCAAGCCATTAACACACATTATAAATTCATCCCTTATAGCAGGTCAATTTCCTGATAACTGAAGATAGCTAAAGTTCTTCCAATATTTAAAAAAGGTGACATCAAAGATCCAGGTTGCTACAGACCAATAGCGTTGTTATCAGTTTTCTCAAAAATCATTGAACGGTGGTATATATTCAATTAATGAAATACCTAGAAGCAAACCATTTATTGGATAAGAACAGCATGGTTTCCGCTCAAAAAGTCAACAATTACAGCAATGGTGGATTTCATAGATACCATAATTAATACAATAGATAAAGGTGAGAGAATTATTGGCATATTTTTAGATATGACACGTGCATTTGATAGTGTGTCTCATAATGTTCTTTTGCGCGCATTAGAGGAATTGGGAGTACATGATAAGGAGAGGAAGTGGTTCTCATCTTATTTGATTGGCAGACAGCAATTTGTTGAAATAGAGCATACTGAGGAGAAAAACAATCATAGTTACAAATACAGTTATCGCTCTAACCTAAGAAGTTTAAAGTATGGTGTCCCTCAAGGGTCCATTTTGGGTCCCTTACTATTCCTATGTTACATCAAGGGTCTGCCTGATGTGGTTCGAGCACATGCCTCTGTGTGTCTCTATGCAGATGATGCTAACATCATATTTTCAGGAAAATCGATTGAGGATGTAGAACTCTCATCTGCTGTAGGCCTGTCCTCTATTAATGAATACCTGAATAGCCGAAATCTCTTGCTGAACTCAAGTAAGTCTATTGTAGTCCCCTTTTCAACAAGGCAGAACAGGAGTGAATTGTGTCCAAGCGTAGCTATGAATAACACCCTTTTGGATTGTAAAGATCAACTAAATTTCTTGGTCTGTTATAGATAGTAACCTTTCGTGGGAAAATCATGTTGCCAATGTTGTGAAAAAAATATCCCCAGGTCTATATGCATTGCGTCAAATGTCCAGTTTATGTAGTATACAAATATTAAAATCAATATACCACTCAGTAGTACATGCACATCTATCATATGGTCTATGCATATATGGTAGTACAAGTAAAAGTAACCTTGATAAAATTCTAAAACAGCAAAAACGAGCAATAAGAATTATGCTGAACCTCAATAGAACTGATTCTGTAAAATTAGCTTTCTCAGACCTGGAAATTTTAACAATATATGGACAATACATATATGATGTTATAGTCTTTTTCAAAAAATTTGGTGACACAAACTTGAGAAATAACACTCACGGTTATAATACAAGGTTTGGTCGTATAACAGAGAGGCACAGATTAGATCTTTTTACGAAAAAAACCATATACAGAGGTAAGAAGTGTTTTGTAAAGTTGCCAAGCAGTCTCCAAATATTAGAAGATCCAACAATGTTTGCAAAGTATCTAAGGGAATATCTGGTAAAATTGTCGCTGTATTCGTTTGAAGAGTTTAACATTGTTTTTTGACGAAACGTTTTTGTCTATACTAGGCTAGCCTAGTTATTTATATCTATATATATATATATTTAATCTATTGACACTGTTCCAATGTATTTCTTACATCTGATGAATAAAGACTATTTCTATTCTATTCTATTCTATTCTATCTAAGATTGTTTGTTTTACTGAATTATTTCATTGTGTGCCAAACGTGACGTCACAAAGTGTATCTTAAAGTATTAAAAATACACGTATCACTAATACACAGTATTCTGAAGTGCTGAAGTATTCAGGTATCCCTGGAGTATTCGACTACTATACTGTGATGCACAAACACTCCATAAACTATATTTTTGTCATAGTCATTCAATCTCAGCTGTTTTCCATGCATGACATCAAGCCGGTAAACAGCTGTTTGCCGGACAAATAAGCATAAATGATTCTCATTACAGCATACTATACTGTCATGAAACCATATGTTTCCTTTACAGTCGAGTATGTTTCCTAGTTCCAAAATAGGAACAGCAAGACTGCTACAGAAAAACCACCTTCAGTGCTCCAGGTGATAGTATATTTCGCACCTAGAGCAGAAAATGAGATTTTTCCGGCTCGAAATCGGTTTTCAAGTTCGAGGCCGTAGGCCGAGGACTAGAAAAGATTGAGAGCCAGAAAAACATTTTTGCCTGTGGTGCGAACGCTATTTTTTGCCAAACACAAAAATAAACAATATATATATGAGAATAGTTGTTTACTAAGCACTTCCGAAAGCAGAAGTGGAAGGTGATAGCTCTAGCAAATCTGAGGTAATCTGAATATCAGGAAATTGTCCAAGTATTTTTATTTTTTATTCTGATTTGTCTAAATAACCTAAAAGATGATGTTCAATTATGTGGGAAGTTGAGTTTATACTTTTTTATTCTTTCAAATGACAATAAGATGATATTATTATAAATGTTTTAATTATTGGATGATGAACACAAATAATGAAAAGATCAGCTGTTCTATCACCTTTCTTAGTTCCATGTTAGCGGCCGGAAAGGGTACTCTTTCTGGACTTAGCCGGAAAGAAACCTGTTCTGACGTCAGACGAAAGTCCTCTGCAAACAATGTCTTTCAGATCTACTACGTAGGGACTGGAAAACAGCTGCTTTCTGTGCAGTGTGGCGAAAAAGTTTTGTCAACTTCCACAAAATTCCTAATGCGGATTTTGTAAACTAGGTTATGTTTATAGAATGCATGTAGTAACGTCAGCACAAGCAGGTAATGTTTTCTATTTCTCAATCATTCTTCTTTAGATTATTCTAACGAAAAATATAATGTACGTTATTTGGACGTGAATGTCTTTTGCAGTGCTCGAATGAAATTCTAGTCTCGGCTAACGCCTCGACTATAAACATCATTCTTGCATGCAAAAGACCCCTTCTCATCCTTGTGACGTAAGATACTATTACTGATGTCTCAAGCCCTGCACACACAAACATCCATCTCTGTTTATAGGGTATATTGACGTCCTTATGAATTCTATCAGATTGAACAGATGATGTCATACAGATGATATTTGACAAGTTCCGTTCAATCTGATAGAATTCATGAAAACGGCAGAATATCATATGAACAAAAATTGATGTGTGTGAGCAGAGCTTTATGATCACTGTCGTATGGCGAACAGCGACTCAGACGTATGCAGACGGGTGCAGAGAAAACGAACGTCTGCATGTAGACGTGACAGATAGATTTGACAGGTAGACGAGAGCAGACATATTATGCAGACAGACGGATGTCTAGAAAAACAAACGTCTGCATGTTGACTTGACAGATGAATGTGAGCAGACATATTATGCAGACAGACGACTGTCTAAAAAAAAAAAGTTTGCATGTAGACGTGACAGATAGACTTGACAGATAGACGTGAGCAAACATATTATACAGACAGACGGATGTCTAAAAAACAAACGTCTGCATGTAAACGTGACAGATAGATTTGACAGATAGACGAGAGCAGACATATTATGCAGACAGACGTATGTCTAGAAAAACAAACGTCTGCATGTGGACTTGACAGATAAATGTGAGCAGACATATTATGCGGACAGACGGATGTCTTTGTGCGTTGCAACATTCCAACACCTGTGGAGGGCCTCCGTTTGTCTGTATACGTCTGTCTGTTGTAGTATGCGTTTGTTTGGTTGATTACCACTTGACAGACCAATCAAACAATCAGCAGTAATGTGGGCAAAGTTACAATTTCTACGATCCTCCACTCAGTGATTGATAATCCACTCAATTCGAGATTGATAATTATTTTTCATCCACCTACTGTCTAAAGTACTTACTTTACTCCCTCAAACATAATACTAAAGTGTCACTTTTTCGCTCTCGGTAGTAAAAAACAGAAAAACTCCCTAGGACGGAAAAGTGACTCCATTTGAATAACATGGGAAGCACCTCTATTTCAGAAACTCACATTGTAATAGGTTAGAAGGTCTAAGCTCAGATGAGAAAGTGTAATAGAGGTGTCTGTCATTGAGTCACCTGAATTTATTCAAAACCACAACAAGAAATTTGATCAACTCATGAAATATATGTTTGTATGATATTATATTCTTAATATTAGTAGACAATAAAAATTTATACAATTTTAAAAATATTTTATTGTATTAAAAATAACAGCCAACAAATATTTCTGATCTGTAATTCGAAATGCGTGATCTGGAGTCAGCCATTTTTGGTAGCCGCTCAGCTGATATAATTGTTACAACTTTTGCCGATAGATAGCGCAATCGGCAGTGCCAATCAGCCGACCGGTTTTAAGGTTTTAGATTTTAGGTTATGTTGTTAGGAAACATTGTCACCAATACGTAAGTTATTAAAATTATTTTATTTGCAGTTTCTATAAAAAAACGTGGATGGAGGAAAAATGTTGTGTACATCACGAGCGAAAAATATTTTTCCTCCCTCAGGAAAATTGTTGCCCTCGGCTCTGCCTCGGGCTTCAAACTTTTTCCCATGGGGAGAAAAAGTCGTACTTTTCACTCTATACATACAAATAACTATTATTAACTGAGACAAGACAATCTGAATTGAACAATAGAATATAACTAGCACGTTTGAACTCATCTTGGTAATATCAACTCATCTAGCAGACTTGTGTGATGTCATGTAACGTTGTGTCTCAATGTGCGACTAGCCTACCTTTACTCTACCTTTGGAAATGGTATCTTACGTCACAAGGATGGGAAGAGGCCTTTTGCAGTCGAGAATGATGTTTCATTCGAGCACTGCAAAAGACATTCACGTCCAAGTAACGTACACTATTTTTTGTCTTAATCTTAGGAAGAATAATATTGAGAAATAGAAAACATTACCTGCTTGTGCTGAAGTTACTACATGCATTCTATGAACATAACCTAGTTTACAAATTCCAAATCAGGAATTTCTTGTTTGTGATAGACAAAACTTCCACCTGGAGCGCTGAAGGTGGTTTTTTGTTGCAGTTTTGCTGTTCCTATTTCGGAACTAGAAAACATACTCGACTGTAAAGAAAAACATAATGGTTTCATTACAGTAGAGTATGCTGTAATGAGAATTGTATGTTTATTTGTTCTGCAAACAGCTGTTTACCGGTTTGATTTCATGCATGGAAAACAGCTGAGATTCGATGACTATGACAAAAAAAAACTATTCAACCATTTTCATTTACAGAAATAGAGTGAATTTTGTCTTCTAATGGGAAAAGGCACATTCTTCATCATACACTCCTAATTAGATCGTATTACAGTATTTTTTTTAAGAGTGCCATTGAATTCAGGACGTTGTAATCTTCTTAAACTGCCGTCATTCATTTAACGGCCCGTTAAAGAATGGGTGTTCTTTTATTTCTCAAGGTATTAGTAGGGATAATCGTATGTTGAAATTGTAATGAAAAGGAGATTGGAATGGAAGGTAGCATACCTTTCATCCTGCCAAAGGACATCATATTTTGGTCTGGTGGTTGTCAGAACAAAAGGACACACTCTCGTGCTTCTCCTTTATCTCCTCTTTCCTTCCCTTCTTCACCACCACCTCCTCCTCGGATTCTCATTTCTTGCTGTTTCCGCGTTGTGCATGCTTTGTTCATAGTCTTCGTTTGATGCATTGTCCATTGTTGGTTAGTTGTGTCTAGTCCTCCTCCTCCTGCTCCTCCTCCTCCTCCTCCTTCTCCTCCTCCTTCTCCTCCTCCTCCTCCTCCTCCTCCTTCTCCTCCTACTCATCCTCCTCCTCCTCCACCTCCTCCTACTCCTCCTCCTCCTTCACCTCCCCCTCTACCTCCTCACCCTCCACCACCATCTCCTCTTCATCCTCATCACCATTCACATCATAGTACAATGATAATCTTGATATTGTCTAATGAAAGCAGCTGCAGCACGCTATAAAGTCAGATGATTCACTTATTTCTGTCAGTATTCCTTCATAAACAACAAACAATGCTTCCCATTTACCCTATACTGACAGTTTGAAGTGAGTTTTTCAATATTAAAACTCACTTGAAACTGACAGCATATCCCATAGATAACTCTAATGCTTTCTAATTCAACTAATGCTGACAGGTTTATGCGAGTCTGACGCTAGCTCACCCTTGTGGCTGATAACAAAAGCTTTCCTTTGATTGGACTTACCATTGTCACCTGAGATATTAATAATAAGAGGAGTCTTGGTTAAGGGAATGTGTTGATTTGAGAGTGATAACGGGAACAAGATAACCATGATAAGAATACGATAGAAGACATAGAGAAAAGATAGCATCAAAGATATCTCATGGTTTACCAAACGCAGTGATGTCTCTGTTTTAACTTGTATTTTCTATCGTCTGTCTGTCTGTTTGTAACGCATTTACAGCCAAACGCGTTGATAGAATTTATGAGATTTAGCAGATATATTCCTTATTCTACTCTGCGTCGATGTAAATACAAGGTTTTTTGAAATTTTGCATTTGAAGGATAATATGAAAGAAATAGTATATTTCGCACCTAGAGCAGAAAATGAGATTTTTCTGATTTTTTTTTCTCAATCGGTTTTCGGAGGCCGTAGGCCGAGGACTAGAAAAGATTGAGAGCCGGAAAAACATTTCTGCCCATGGTGCAAACGATATTTTTCGCCACACTACAGGTATTGCTGGCAAAATAAATGAAGAATACTCGTTATTGTACCTCTCTCTTGATTTTAGTGGTAGAAGATTTGCAGTCAGGATTTCAGATTCTTTTAAAATTACACTTGGAATATCACGGGCGTCATCATCTTCAAGCATTTTTGAAAATTCGGAATGGGCAAATCAACAATAAATAATTGAATAAAAATGGTTGCGAAGTGAATGCTGAATTAGTTTGATTCGAAATTCGAACTGAAATAATGGCGACTTCAGATGAAAGAAAGTTGATACTCGCCCGATCTAGTGGATGACTTATTAACTATGGACTCTTATGTTAGAGGCTGGAAAGAAATCTGTTTCTTACGTCAGACGAGAGTCGAGAGTCGTCTGCAAACAAGGTCTTTCAGATCTAGATAGGGACTGGAAAACAGCTGCTTTCTGTGCAGTGTGGCGAAAAAGTATTTCCTCCATACTCCGATATCACTATAATAATAAAATCATCTACTCTGAAGATAGGATTAATCAGACTTTAGAATTATTCATAATTCATAATTATTCATAGTGGAAAGTTGTGTGTATATTTTTGGCTTCAAAATTTTCTGAAATAACTTAATTTATTCATAGTGCGGTGATATTAAGTGCAATATTTGACTATAATTTGGTATTTTAATAATTCTAAATTCAAAATTTTCAGCTCATATATATTTTTGGACAGAAATTGAACTTTAAGAACATAACCTATATTTTCGGACATTCTATTATTAATCAAAATTTGAGAACAGAATAGTTTTAGGCTATGCCTGTTGTTCTATCCCGATCATATTCATATGATTTGTAATTGTTTTAACAAATAAATAATCAATCAGCTGACAGGTGGATTATTAATTGCATGCATCACACAGATGTCTGGAGAAGCCGTGTCTATTTCTTTAAGGTTGATGGTTTCAATATTTTGTCAGTTTTGGAACAATAACAGGTGACACCAGAAGCTTTTGGATGAGAAAACTGAGTGAGGTCTAAAGGTGCGTACAGATATATGCGCCTCCAACATGCTCCACGCACGCGCCGCAATCGCTCCGCACTCGCTCCGATCATGAACGTTACGGGTGATGTTAGCTCTTCTCGCGTTCCACTCTTGCTCCCCGGTCGATCATCAATCGATCTGCTGGAGTGACGTTCGATTGCGGAGCAGAGCGAAAGTCTGTACGCACTTTTATGTTCATATGACTAGGTACTAGTATGGGCGTTTATGATCCGAATTCCACTGTTAACTCAAGCCGTTAGTCCTAGTAGTTATTTTTGGTGAAGCAATGTAACGCTGGTAGTCTCTAATACTGTACACTCTGAATATAAAATGTTGTGTATCAAATTCAAATTAAAAGATGGCATTAGAAGATACTAGTAGTTCTGTGAACAGTAGACCTCACACAGTATACTCTTCCACAAGTACCTGATTGAAATTATAGACCTTATGGGATTACAGCAATAGACTGGCCTCTCCACACATCTGTGTAACCACTTGTCAGCTGATTGATGATGAATAATTCTATGGTCTGATCTTTACTCTAATATTGGCGTATGAAGGAGGCTACTTTTTCCTTTTATATTATCCTTGAAATGCAAAATTTCCAAAAAACCTTGTATATACGTCGACGCGCAATTGAAAAAGGAACATACCTGTCAAATGGAGTGATCCGTGGTCTAGTGGATAGAGTGCTTGCGTAGCAGCACAGAGATCCCGGGTTCAAACCCTCTCAATACCAAAAGTTTTTTAACCAGATCACTCCCGTGTTATCGGATGGGCACGTTAAACTGTCGGTCCCGGCTGAAGTATGACAGTCGTAAGGCCCATTGACGGCTTAAATTATATATTCAGGCGGTGGGACCTTCCCACAAGGGACTCCCCACCAACAAAAGCCATACGAATTTACTTTTTTACCTGTCAAATTTCATGAAAATCTATTGCCGCGTTTCGCCGTAAATGCGCAACATAATTATAAACATTCAAACATTTAAACATCAAGAGAAATGCCAAACCGTCGACTTGAATCTTAGACCTCACTTCGTTCGGTCAACTAAGAGCATAGTTTATAGAATTCATTCAATGTAAGGAAATTTTGTTTCAAACTATGGCGTTGTGTATCAAGTTGAGATGATACTGTATCATATTGTGTGGATGTTGTATCATGTGCGGTGATACCGTATCATTTTGTGGTGATACTGTATCATTCATGGTGATAGCATAGAAAGGAGATATCCCATGTAATAGGGCGTTTATGTGTCAAATGTCACTGTTAACTCAAGCCGATAGTCCTAGTAGTTATTTTTATTGGAGTTTTGTGACTCTGGTAGTTTCTCATACTGTGCCTTCCTTAGAAATAATAGACAGTAGGCGACAGTAATCCGGTTGAGTTAATAAAGAGTCTTGAAATTTGGAACATAAACGACATTATACACATGAACATAAACTTTATCTACATCTTATCTCATACTAGTAGGTGACCCGTGCTTCGCAAGGGTCTATTCTAAAACTGCAAAATGAAAACTTGACGTAATAAAAAATCGAAATTTGAAAATAGGCCTATAATCATCCTCGGTTAATGAAGAATCGATATGCAAAATTTCAAATTAATCAGTTGAGTATATTTCAGACGTGATGATTCGTCAAACATAATGCCCTATTCCTTACGTGTATAAGCCAGTTATTTCCTTTATTATAGTATAGAAAACTGAAGAACACATAATACTTGGAAACCTCACAGAATCATATTGATTTTTCCAATACATCAATAAATTTTAGTTCGATTAGGATCCTCCTCAATTTGAATCAGGCAGCCTTTGTTTTCCTCCATTCCAAACAAAATACCTAAAATACTCGTTTCACTGGGATTCGTGTCTGATAGTACATTATAACTGAAGAATATAATTATTACTTATTTTATTGTGATCTATTCATGTTTTTCTTATGAAATTCAATTATAGGCCTACAGCATGAAGGCTATGTCCAATTCATTTGTACTGGTGGCAAAATTTTACATTAAAAAAATAATATTTGATAAAATCCAAGTTCAATAGTAATGAAACAATTCCTTCAAAAAATAATTGATACGTTTCGAGGGAAAAAATTAAGAACAAAAAAAATGGGAAGCATCTGGGATTTGAACCGAGGAACCATCACTCCCTAAGCAAGCGTTTTACCGCTGCGCTACATAGACGTTCGTAAATTGAAGTCTTATAACCTACTCATAAAAAGACACACACTTTGGGCTATGGAACTTCATGGAGCCTACGATAGCAAAGATGAATTTGAACATTAATTCTGAAAAATCTAGAAGGAAAATTGAAATTTGGGCTTCCAGGTGCACGAGATTGATATTTTTAGAATCTATGTTCAAAATTTGGAGATCTAAATCATTCCCGTCTTTCCGGTATGCAATCCACAAGTTGACATGTTTTGATGCGAACAAACGAACAAACGAACACACGAACAAACACAAACCCATTCTCTCTTATTATCTCATATACCATGGGATATCTTCCCGTGCTATATTTTCTGTATGATCCCACTTCCACGATTGCCGATTCCAGAAAACGTCTTGCAATCTGCAAAATGTACGACCTATAACACTCTAACCGAAACATGGTCAGAACTGACCTAAACCGAAACATCCGGTCTCACAGACCGGGTCTTGCTTAAAGTGTTTTATTTGATATATTTTCTACTAAATATGAATTTAAATATTTTTCATTGGTAAAATTCCAATTATAGTAAAGTATAATATAGATTTCAGTTGCAAATTAAGTGATGGAAGAATAGAAAACAAATTGGAAACATTGATAAGTGATAAATGTATTATGTTGGATGTAAGAACACACACTATACAAAAATCCGTGTAAGATATGCTATCAGTTACTACTTAGAACAATAATCATGGAGGAATATTTTTTCCTACAGTTACCTTGAAAAGTGGCCATTCCTGCACTGGTCACAGAACGCAAAGAATCACTTTTCCGCTCTAGTGCGGGAAAAATTTTTTCTGCACTCCAGATTTGCAACATGGCAACACAAAGTAGTTGGTGGGTTTTATGGAGGATTAGTGCACAAAAACAAAAATTAAGTTGGTAACAATGACTGTGGTTAGATTTAGATAAGAATCATTTCAATGGCTACCCTACATGTATGATAAAATCCCAATCTAGACATCCAAAACAAGAATAATGTTCATCTAAATCATAATTAAAAATCATTTTTTACGAATTCTGATCATTTAATAATAAATAATAGTTCTTTTCTATTGATAATTATTTTTTCAACTGTAAGCAATGAGAGAAGTAGCAAATATACATTATAAAATTCGAATTTTGCGGTTAAATGATTACCGTTCGATATCCATATAAATAAAAAAGCATAAGAATACTACAATAAATATTCTCTGTTGTCTATGTTATTTTTAATAATATTTTTTAGTTTACTTTAACCATTTTTCTCGGTAATTTGAGCAAAAGTCTAAATTTCTGAATCCTTTTTCTTTAGTTTTTAGCTGGATGAAACAAACTTAGGTACGATTCTTCCCGCTAGGTCGCGCGCTTGTCGGTTCAGCCATCTTGCTCCCAATCAGCTGTTGGCGTGTATTTTGAATGTGAATTTTTTCTGATTCTTGAATGAATAAAAATGAGAACTTTGGCTGAGAATTTTCAACTTCAATTGGATTATTAATTTTTAAATGAATTAGGTTGTTATTAATAACAGCATCACACACACAAACATTTGATGGATTTCAGCCATCATTTTACCCATAATTACCTACTTTCATATTCAATGGTAACTGTAGGAAAAGTTTAATTTGAAATACGTGCGCAAAGTTCCTCTGCTGCACTCAAGAAGCCATTCCGCCCTCGCCTACGGCTCGGGCGTAAACGTTTCTTTCGGTGCAGCAAACTGTCACTTTGCGCACTAGTTGCACAAATAACTATACCAACCTAGGCTTCATAGCAAAACTTTAAGGTAATCATTGAAAATAATAATAATTTTCACTGTTATCAAGAAACTTGTTTGAGCAAACGTTTTCAGCCTCCAGTTATTGTATTAACAAGAGAAGTTCATAAATAACTATAGTGGTCGGAATCATCTATTTCGTCAAATGAATGTTTATTTTGTTACACTTCATTGTGAAGCATCCTATCGATACAAGTTCCAAAGGCTGGGGCTTGTATGGTTGATAACTCATCCATTGTCATCATTTCCTAACCAACACGTTTTCTAATACAAAAATTAGTTTTCCAAAATAAAACATGTCAATAGAATACAGAAATAATGATGAGAAATACATTAGAAAAAAAATTGAACGCTCAAAATATCTGTTAGTCGAAACATCCGGTATTCTAGACCGGTAAAAAATTAACGTTATCCGAAAGATCCGGTATCTGAGACCGGTACGTTT
>NC_052508.1:7497065-7577745 GCF_014356525.2 Nilaparvata lugens
TAGTAGTCGTTTGTTTGGTTGATTACCACTTGACAGACCAATCAAACAATCAGCGGTACATGTGTCAAAGTTACAATTTCTACGATCCTCCACTCATGATTGATATCCACTCAATTCGAGATTGATAATTATTTTTCCTCCACCTACTGTCTAAAGTACTTACTTTACTCCCTCAAACATAATACTAAAGTCACTTTTTCGCTCTCGGTAGTAAAAAACAGAAAACTCCCTAGGACGGAAAGTGACTCCATTTGAATAACATGGGAAGCACCTCTATTTCAGAAACTCACATTGTAATAGGTTAAAGGTCTAAGCTCAGATGAGAAAGTGTAATAGAGGTGTCTGTCATTGAGTCACTGAATTATTCAAAACCACAACAAGAAATTTGATCAACTCATGAAATATATGTTTGTATGATATTATATTCTTAATATTAGTAGATGATAAAAATTTATACAATTTTAAAAATATTTTATTGTGTTAAAATACAGCCAACAAATATTTTTGATCTGTAATTCGAATCTGAAATGCGTGATCGGGAGTCAGCCATTTTTGGTAGCCGCTCAGCTGATATAATTGTTACAACTTTTGCTGATGAGAGCGCAATCGGCAGTGCCAATCAGCCGACCGGTTTTAAGTTTTAGATTTTCGGTTATGTTGTTAGGAAACATTGTCACCAATATGTAGTTATTAAAATTTTTTATTTGCAGTTTCTATAAAAAACGTGGATGGAGGAAAAATGTTGTTTACATCACGAGCGAAAATATTTTTTCTCCCTCAGGAAAATTGTTGCCCTTGGCTTCGCCTCGGGCTTCAAACTTTTTCCCACAGGGAGAAAAAGTCGTACTTTTCACTCTATACATACAAATAACTATTATTAACTGAGACAAGACAATCTGATTGAACAATGAATATAACTAGCACGTTTGAACTCATCTTGGTAATATCACTCATCTAGCAGACTTGTGTGATGTCATGTAACGTTTGTCTCAATGTGCGACTAGCCTACCTTTACTCTACCTTTGGAAATGGTATCTTACGTCACAAGGATCAAGGATGGGAAGAGGCCTTTTGCAGTCGAGAATGATGTTTCATTCGAGCACTGCAAAAGACATTCACGTCCAAGTCGTACACTATTTTTTGTCTTAATCTTAGGAAGAATAATATTGAGAAATAGAAAACATTACATGCTTGTGCTGAAGCTACTACATGCATTCTATGAACATACTCTGTTTCCCATGACTTATTAATAAAAAAGCTTGAGGCAATAGGTATAAGAGGAGTGCCACTTGAATGGTTCAGATCCTACCTCAGCAATCGACAGCAAAAAACAAAGGTTGAGAACCATATGAGTGCAGAGGGTTCCATGAAGTTTGGAATACCTCAAGGAACAGTTTTAGGACCAATTTTGTATTCGATCTTTGCAAATGAGTTGTGCTCCATTCAAATTCAAGGTAGAGTTATAGCCTTTGCTGACGATACAGCACTCCTTTTTCAAGGAAAAAACTGGGAAGAAGTGTTCCAAACAGCAGAGATAGAACTCACAAAATCACTAGTGGTTAAGAAATAACTTATTGTCATTGAATTCAGAAAAAACAAAATTTTTAGCTTTTTCTTTAACAAATAGCACAAAACCACATGACAACAATGAAGCTCCATAATTGTGATAGAAATTGTAACAATAATTGTAATTGCCCACTAATAGAACGCTCTGACAATATAAAGTATTAGGAATAATAGTAGATGATTCATTGAAATGGAACAAACACATAACATATACAACTGCCAAAATAAGGAAGCTTATATACAAATTCTATCAATTAAGGCGTATCATAGACAAAGAAATGTTAAAAACTGTATACTTAACATTAGTTGAATCTCTTTTAAGGTACGGTCTGTTAGTTTGGGTGCAGCTAACTTCAGTTTTATAGATCCATTATTTAAACTCAAAAACGCATTTTGAAAATAATTGGAAACAGGGAAATCCAGTTTTCAACTGTAGAATTATTATAGAAAATAGAGTACTCAGCGTTAGGCAATTGTATATATTGTTGTTATTAGGGTATATGAAAAAACATCAAAATAGGAACCATATCATAAATCATAGCCATAATACTAGAATAAGAGAACGTTACAATCAAGAAGTACCAAGAATGATACAGCGTTTGGGCAAAAATCACTAGGATATTTAGGGCCTAAATATCTAATAGAATACCATTAGAAATCAAAGGAGAGGAAAATTTCAATAGGTTCAAAAGAAAAATTAGACATTGTTATTCAGTATTGGATACAAAGTAGTGAGGAACTATAGTAAGTAGGATTTAGATTTAAGCAGTATTCTTTTAAATAAGGTATTTTATATGTAGAAAATAGTACCTCGGTTTAGTATCTTTGTACTAGGTGATGCTTAGGGTAATAGATATAGTTTTAGATTTTTGGAATTTTTGTATTATCTGTTGTAGCATAATTAGTATTAATTTGATGATAACCTCGACACATATTTATATAGTGAGGTATCATTTTTGTAAACACTGAATATTGTTATATTATTGAAAATATATGAAAAAATATGTAATGTTGAATTTATGAATAACTTCTCTGGATGTGTCGTCCAACATCCAGAGAAATTATTATTATTATTATTATTATAACCTAGTTACAAATTCCGAATCAGGAATTTCTTGTTTGTGATTGACAAAACTTCCACCTGGAGCGCTGAAGGTGGTTTTTTGTAGCAGTTTTGCTGTTCCTATTTCGGAACTAGGAAACATACTCGACTGTAAAGAAAAACATAATGGTTTCATTACAGTAGAGTATGCTGTAATGAGAATTGTATGTTTATTTTTTCTGCAAACAGCTGTTTACCGGTTTGATTTCATGCTGGAAACAGCTGAGATTGGATGACTATGACAAAAAAAAAACTATTCAACCATTTTCATTTACAGAAATAGAGTGAATTTTGTCTTCTAATGGGAAAAAGCACATTCTTCATCATACACTCCTAATTAGATCGTATTACAGCAATTTTTTTAAGAGTGCCATTGAATTCAGGACGTTGTAATCTTCTTAAACTGCCGTCATTCATTTAACGGCCCGTTAAAGAATGGGTGTTCTTTTATTTCTCAAGGTATTAGTAGGGATAATCGTATGTTGAAATTGTAATGAAAAGGAGATTGGAATGGAAGGTAGCATACCTTTCATCCTGCCAAAGGACATCATATTTTGGTCTGGTGGTTGTCAGAACAAAAGGACACACTCTCGTGCTTCTCCTTTATCTCCTCTTTCCTTCCCTTCTTCACCACCTCCTCCTCCTCAGATTCTCATTTCTTGCTGTTTCCGCGTTGTGCATGCTTTGTTCATGGTCTTCGTTTGATGCATTGTCCATTGTTGGTTAGTTGTGTCTAGTCCTCCTCCTCCTGCTCCTCCTCCTCCTCCTCCTTCTCCTCCTCCTTCTCCTCCTCCTCCTCCTCCTCCTCCTCCTTCTCCTCCTACTCCTCCTCCTCCTCCTCCACCTCCTCCTACTCCTCCTCGTCCTTCACCACCCCTCTACCACCTCCCCCTCCACCACCACTCCTCTTCCTCCTCATCACCATTCACATCATAGTACAATGATAATCTTGATATTGTCTAATGAAGCAGCTGCAGCCCGCTATAAGGTCAGATGATTCACTTATTTCTGTCAGTATTCCTCATAAACAACAAACCATGCTTCCCATTTACCCTATACTGACAGTTTTGAAGTGAGTTTTTCAATATTAAAACTCACTTGAAACTGACAGCATATCCCATAGATAACTCCAATGCTTTCTAATTCAACTAATGCTGACAGGTTTATGCGAGTCTGAAGGTAGCTCACCCTTGTGGCTGATAACAAAAGCTTTCCTTTGATTGGATTTACCATTGTCACCTGAGATATTAATAATAAGAGGAGTCTTGGTTAAGGGAATGTGTTGATTTGAGAGTGATAACGGGAACAAGATAACCATGATAAGATACGATAGAAGACATAGAGAAAGATCGCATCAAAGATATCTCATGATTGACGAAACGCAGTGACGTCTATGTTTTAGCTCGTATTTTCTCTCGTCTGTCTGTCTGTATGTAACGCATTTACTGCCAAACGCGTTGATAGAATTCTATGAGATTTAGCAGATATATACCTTATTTTACTCTGCGTCGATGAAAACACAAGGTTTTTTGAAATTTTGCATTTGAAGGATAATATGAAAGAAATAGTATATTTCGCACCTAGAGCAGAAAATGAAATTTTTCCAAAATTTTTTCTCGAAATCGGTTTTCAAGTCCGAGGCCGTAGGCCGAGGACTAGAAAAGATTGAGAGCCGGAAAAACATTTTTGCCCATGGTGTGAACGATATTTTTTGCCACACTACAGGAATTGCTGACAAAATAAATAAAGAATACTCGTTATTGTACCTATCTAATGATTTTAGTGGTAGAAGATTTGCAGTCAGGATTTCAGATTCTTTTAAAATTTCACTTGGAATATCACGGGCATCGGCATCTTCAAGCATTTTTGAAAATTCGGAATGCGCTAATCAACAATAAATAATTGAATAAAAATGTTTGCGAAGCGAATACTGAATTAGTTTGATTCGAAATTCGAACTGAAATAATGGCAATTTCAGATGAAGAAAGTTGACTCTCGCCCGATCTAGCGGATGACTTGATAACTATGGACTCTCATGTTAGAGGCTGGAAAGAAACCTGTTTCTTACATCAGACGAGAGTCGTCTGCAAACAAGGTCTTTCAGATGTACATAGGGACTGGAAAACAGCTGCTTTCTGTGCAGTGTGGCAAGAAAGTATTTCCTTCTTACTACGATATCACTATAATAATAAAATCATCTACTCTGAAGATAGGATTATTCAGACTTTATAATTATTCATAATTCATATTATTCATCATGTGGAAAGTTGTGTGTATATTTTTGGCTTCAAAATCTTCTGAAATAACTTAATTTATTCATAGTGCGGTGATATTAATAAGTGCAATATTTGACTATAATTTGGTATTTTAATAATTCTAAATTCAAAATTTTCAGATCATTTATATTTTTGGACAGAAATTGAACTTAAAGTTCCATCAGTGAGAACATAACCTATATTTTCGGACATTTTATTATTAATCAAAATTTGGGAACAGAATAGTTTTGGGTTATGCCTGTTGTTCTATCCCGATCTTATTCATATGATTTGTAATTGTTTCAACAAATAAATGAATAATCAATCATCTGACAGGTGGATTATTCATTGCATGCATCACACAGATGTCTGGAGAAGCCGTGTCTATTTCTTTAACGTTGATGGTTTCAATATTTTGTCAGTTTTGAAACAATAACAGGTGACACCAGAAGCTTTTGGATGAGAAAGCTGAGTGAGGCCTAAAGGTGCGTACTGATATACGCGCCTCCAACATGCTCCACGCACGCTCCGCAATCGCTCCGCACTCGCTCCGATCATGAACGTTACTGGTGATGTTAGCTCTTCTCGCGTTGCACTCTTGCTCCCCGGTCGATCATCAATCGATCTACTTGAGTGACGTCCAATTGCGGAGCAGAGCGAAAGTCTGTACGCACTTTTATGTTTATAGGACTAGGTACTAGTATGGGCGTTTATGATCCGAATTCCACTGTTAACTCAAGCCGTTAGTCCTAGTAGTTATTTTTGGTGAAGCAATGTAACGCTGGTAGTCTCTAATACTGTACACTCTGAATATAAATGTTGTGTATCAAATTCAAATTAAAAGAAGGCATTAGAAGATACTAGTAGTTCTGTGAACAGTAAGACCTCACACAGTATACTCTTCCACAAGTACCTGATTGAAATTATAGACCTTATGGGATTACAGCAATAGACTGGCCTCTCCACACATCTGTGTAACCACTTGTCAGCTGATTGATGATGAATAATTCTATAGTCTGATCTTTACTCTAATATTGGCGTATGAAGGAGGCTACTTTTTCCTTTTATATTATCCTTGAAATGCAAAATTTCCAAAAAACCTTGTATATACGTCGACGCGCAATTGAAAAAGGAACATACCTGTCAAATTTCATGAAAATCTATTGCCGCGTTTCGCCGTAAATGCGCAACATATAAACATTCAAACATTTAAACATCAAGAGAAATGCCAAACCGTCGACTTAAATCTTAGACCTCACTTCGTTCGGTCAACTAAGAGCATAGTTTATAGAATTCATTCAATGTAAGGAAATTTTGTTTCAAACTATGGCGTTGTGTATCAAGTTGAGATGATACTGTATCATATTGTGTGGATGTTGTATCATGTGCGGTGATACCGTATCATTTTGTGGTGATACTGTATCATTCATGGTGATAGCATAGAAAGAAGATATCCCATGTAATAGGGCGTTTATGTTTCAAATGTCACTGTTAACTCAAGCTGATAGTCCTAGTAGTTATTTTTATTGGAGTTTTGTGACGCTGATAGTTTCTCATACTGTGCCTTCCTTAGAAATAATAGACAGTAGTCGACAGTAATCCGGTTGAGTTAATAAAGAGTCTTGAAATTTGGAACATAAACGACATTATACACATTAACATAAACTTTATCTCCATCTTATCTCATATACCATGGGATGGATATCTTCTCGTGCTATATTTTCTGTATGATCTCACTTCCACGATTGCCGATTCCAGAAATCGTCTTGCAATCTGCAAAATGTACGACCTATAACACTCTAACCGAAACATGGTCAGAACTGACCTAAACCGAAACATCCGGTCTCACAGACCGGGTCTTGCTTGAAATGTTTTATTTGATATATTTTCTACTAAATATGAATTTAGATATTTTTCATTGGTGAATTTCAATTATAGTAAAGTATAATATAGATTTCAGTTGCAAATTAAGTGATGGAAGAATAGAAAACAAATTGGAAACATTGATATGTGATAAATGTATTATGTTGGATGTAAGAACACACACTATACAAAAATCCGTGAAAGATATACTATCAGTTACTACTTAGAACAATCAATAATCATGGAGAAATATTTTATCAACATGGGCTTTATAGCAAAACTTGAAGGTAATCATTGAAAATAATAATGTTTTTCACTGTTATCGAGAAACTTGTTTGAGCAAACGTTTCCAGCCTCCAGTTATTTTATTAGCAAGAAAAGTTCATAAATAACTATAGTGGTCGGAATCATCTATTTCGTCAAGTGAATGTTTATTTTGTGACACTTCATTGTGGAGCATCCTATCGATACAAGTTCCAAGGCTGGGGCTTGTATGGTTGATAACTCATCCATTGTCATCAATTTTCCTAAACCAACGTTTTCTAAATTACAAAAATTAGTTTCCAAATAAAATACAGAAATAATGAAGAGAAATACATTAGAAAAAAAATTGAACGCTTAAAATATCTGTTAGTCGAAACATCCGGTATTCTAGACCGGTAAAAAATTAACGTTATCCGAAAGATCCGGTATCTGAGACCGGTACGTTTTCAATAGATTGATGTTTACTTGATAACTGTGAGTTGGGGACTGACGAGCATTGTTGGAGAATGTTGAGGAATAGTGGGGGTATTGAAGCGGGCAGCAATTTTTGATTCACAATTTTGCCACCCTAGAAAAAATAATTTTGCCTCTGGTCTCACAGACCGGTGTTTCGGTTAAAGTGAACCTATACAATGAGTATCTAGACATCTCTACATGCTATGATAGAGGTCAGCTTAAGGGACTAATTTCCAGTGGGGGGTAAGCTTGGACTAATTTCCAGTGGTTTGGAATATTTTTCACCTGGTAGTATTTGCGTGGTAGATTTCAATCGACCTGTGATACGAAATATCGCAGATTTCTGAGTAGATTTCAATTGGAACTTGGAACTGTTGTAATTTCTCTTTTTTGTGTGTTTGGATCGAAATGCCATTTTGGCAAATCAGTGTGAAGACAATTGGGGTACCATCGCAGTTTGGTAGTTTGCAAAGTGGAATGGTCACAGCGAGAGGCAAGGCAAGTTTTAGGAGGCCACATCCTCTCGATCCATCGAATCCAGCCGGTTCAGTTCGGGAATCCAAGCCGTGAAATTCCCCTGGTGGCGGGGAGGCCAAGTGAGCCCCGTGAATCCCCCCTGGGAGCCATGTTTGGGGGAGTCCTCCCCCCCTAGTCTACAGTGCCAAATGCCGAAACTAAACTCTGTCTAATTCGGGTGGTATTACAATCTGGAATGAAAGACAGAAGGAGAAGTAAGAGGAGGAAAGACAATCTGCTCCCAGTGGAAGGAAGAAGAAATAGGGGAATGAGAGAGTACGGCGTGAAAAATGATAAACTGATAATAGATGGGGAAATGGAAGAGGAGAGTAGAGGACAGGATAAAACAAGAGATGAAAAAAGGATCAGTAAGGAGAGTATGGAATAGATAGGAATATAATTTGTAAAACATCAAGTTGAGAGAAGAAAATGATTAGAGGAGGGAGAGAAAGAAAGAAAAAGGAGAGCAAATGTAGTAGGATTCGAGAAATATTCACTAAAAATTTGATTGGAAGAGTTTCTAATAGAATATGATGAACAGTGTAAGAGGAAGGAGAGAGAGTGGGAGAAAGCAAATGTGGTAGAATTGAGAAATACAATATTTATTTGAACTTTGATTGAAGAAAACAGAGAGAGAGATTAGATTAGATTAGATTTCTTTATTTATGTATGTTACAATATTTACTGACTTATACACTAATTTACATCAAATGACGATAATGCTAGTTATTCAACGAAAAAAGTATAAATAATTAATCAATGAGAATAATAATAGAGAATGCAATTAGAATAACGATAATATAATAATGTGATGTAAACTCATAAATCGACGGTTGTTCCAACAAATAATTGTCGATTCAATTAGAAGGATATAAAATATCCTTCCCACTAACACAAGACCGGGTGGGAGAGAGAGAGAGAGTGAGAGAGAGTGTGTGTAGGAGAAAGCAAATGTGGTATAACAGTCAGTATTCACAGGAATGTCTGTGTGTGTCAGTGGTAGTGAGCAAACTTTTACAATATATTACTCTACAATTCGCTTCCATTCAACCCCCTGACTGAACGCAACCCCCGTGATGGAGTTCACTTCAATCTGTCAGCTTTCCTTATGAATAACTGAAATGCTTGCCATTCAACTAATAGTGACAGTTCACCTCCATCAACCCTTGGGTGCGTATTTCCTCGATTTACGAGCTAACTGCAATGTGTCTCTAAATCTCTCTCTCTCCTTTCTCATCTTTTTCTACCAATTTTCTTATTCTCCTCCCTTACTCTAGCACAGTATACATACAGTACGGAAACTTGGCTAGTACCCTGACGCTAAAGTCCGCCATCTTGTTAGGAAGCGCCGCATTGTAATAGTATTGATGGTAGGTTCGGATCACTTTAATGAACCGGATCCATTGATCTCATTCACTGCCACGAGCCAATCAGAAGACGAGGATTGGAACTTCCCAAGGTCACGTGACGTGTTTAGTATTGGGGTCATGTAAAAAGCATTGGTTAGATAGGCGATTGATTACAAGTTTCCATTCTGTACCTATTCTGTGACTCAATCTCTCTCCTTTCTTATCTTTTTCTCCCCGTTTTCTTCTTCTCCTCCCTCATTCTATCACCTATCACTTATAATCTTTGTTGTACAGTGTTTTAGTTTTACTTAGAATTGTATTGGAGGGTTAAGTGTAAGAGAGGGCCGGCTGCGCCCTAACTTCGCCCTCCTAGGTTTTAATAAAGCAGCTAATCAATCAATCAATCTCTCTCGCTCTCTCTCTCTCTCACTTCTCTCTTATCTTCTCCTTATTTGCTTCTTCTTCTCAGTGTATTGGTTTTCGCCTTCCTCATTCTATCACCTCTTATTTACTTGATCATTTCTATCCTGATCCGCACCTCAGCTCCCTTTGTTTCCTATTCCTTTCCTTCTTCTACTTCTTCTTCTTCTCCTCCTTCTTATGATATTATTTATTAAATTAAAGTACACACTTTCCAAAATCTTGAACCACAAGTCACTACTTTCATTGATCGATACGAAAATTAACCACATGTGGCTGCTGGCAAACTGTAAGTAATCTCCACCTGTCTCATTATTGTTCAAGTCTTTTCATCCCCTCTCACTTCCACCCACACAAACCTCAATCATCCCTTCTCTCACTCTCGTTATATTGAAGCACTTTTGACCTTGCTCTGCCATTAAACCACCCCTAGCATCCAGCAGACCCTTCACTACTGTAATGAACTTCTCATTATACCCTCCTAATTGCTCTACACCCCGTCTTCTGTTCCTTCTCCTTTTCTACTTACGTTTGTCTCCCTTTTTTCTGCCCTTTCCCCTTCCTTATCTCCTTTCTTCATTCTCTCTCAAGGTTTGTCTCCCTTTTCTCTGTCCCTTCCTGTCTCTAGACTGGGCTCTTTCACTTTCATAGCGACCCTGAAAATAACCTCTTCGATCTTGACAGTATTTCCAGTCCGGTGACTTTAGTTTCTTCTTCTTCTTCTACTTCTTCTTCTTCTTCTTCTTCTTCTTCTTCTCCTTGTTTTCTCTTCTTCTTCTTTTTCTTCTCCTTCTCCTTGTTCACCCTCTTCTTCTGCTTCTTCTCTCTTACCTCTTGCTTTCTTCTTCTTCTTCTTTCCCCTCAACTGACTCTGGTTATCAATCTCCTTTCTTCACCGATTCTTCTTCTTCTCACGCTTCCCATTTCTTTCCCTTCCTCTTGCCACCATATTTCTTTTGTCAAATTCCAGTATTTCTCCTTTCACAGTCCTATTTCTATTCCTGTACTCAATCTACTTCTCGTTTCTCCTTCATCTTTGAAATTTCTTGTATTTTTCATCTTCTTTATCTTTTCCTTCCATATTCGGTTCCCCTTCACCAACTAGCAAGCCACTTTAGAAATTCACCACCCTTCGTTATAATTTTCTCTCTCCCCTTTCCTACTTCGTGTCCCCCTTTTCACGCAATTATTGTTCAAGATGATCGCTTTCGTCGAATTGTGTTATGTTGAGTGCCAGAAACACAGAAGGGGAAGAAGGTGAAAAAGAAGAAGAAGAAGAAGAAGAAGAAGAAGAAAAGGAATGGAGGAAGGAAGGAGATGGGAAATAGAAGAGAGAGAAATAAATGGCAGAAGGAGATCAATAAGAAGACATCAATAAGATAGATAAGAAGAAGAAGAAGAAGGAGAAGAAAGGAATGGGAGGAAGGAAGGAGATGGGAAACATGAGAGAAAGAAGGAGAAGAATCAGTGAAGGAAGGAGATTGATAAATAGAGGCAGATGAGGGGGAAAAGAAGAAGAAAGCAAAGGTAAGAGAGAAGAAGAAGAAGAAGAAGAAGAAGAAGAAGAAGAAGAAGAAGAAGAAGAAGAAGAAGAAGAAGAAGAAGAAGAGGAGAAGAAAAGGAACGGAAGGGATGTGGGAAAAGAGACAGAAATAGAGACAGGAAACATGAGAAAAGGAAGAAGAAGAATCGGTGAAGAGAGGAGGCTAATAACTATAGAGGCAGATGAGAGAGAAGAAGGGAAAAGAGAAGAAGAAGAAGAAAAAGAAGAAGAAGAAGAGAAGAAGAGGAAGAAAAGAAGAAGAAGATGAAATGAAAAGAGGGGAAATTCATACGACTGGAAAGAATGATGTGAGTAAAGTGATAAGAAAATAGAGGAAAAGCAGAAAAACTAGGAAACAAGGAAAAAAGAAAAAGGAGGGAATGAGTATCGCTTATAGAAAGGAAGATTCTCTGAGAAAAGAAGAATTAGAACGTTATAAAATAGAGACAGAAATAGAGACAGGAAACATGAGAGAAGGAAGAAAAAGAATCGGTGAAGAAAGGAGGCTAATAACTATAGAGGCAGATGAGAGAGAAGGAGGGAAAAAAATAAGGAACAAGAAAAAAGATAAAGGAGGGAATGAGTATCGCTTAGAGAAAGAAAGATTCCCTGAGAAGAAAAACTAGAATTAGAACGTTATAAAATAATGGAGAACAAATATACGAGTAGTAATTGAATGAAAATTGATGAGGTACTCATCCAAAACATCCCCAAAATACAAAGCATCTTTAAACTACCCTCTCATACTAATTTCTGTTCTTGTCTCTACTCCTTCCCACTCCTTTCTCTTCCTCCTCCTCATACTCCTTCTCCTTCATCCTCCACACTCTTCTCATCGTCCACACTCTTCACAACCTCCTTCTCCTTCATCCTCCACACTCTTCTCATCGTCCACACTCTTCACAGCTCCTCCTCCTCCTACATTCTCCACACTCTTCTCATCCTCCAAATTCTTCACAACCTTAGGCCAGTTATAGAATAGACATGCTGGGAAGTCTAGCCTCTGATGCCAACATCTACTGCCAAATCCACCCATCTTGACGTCACAACAGTGACGTCACGCATCGTATGGAAAACTTTCAGATTGTGTCTATTCCAGATTCATTGTGTTTTTAGGTTATTTCTAGCTACGGGCAAAAACAATATCAGTTAAGTTATAATGTGTTATGAGATATCGGCTTCAAAGTTATAATGTGTTTTGAAAATAATAAGGTACGGTAGCCTACAAAACTAATTTATTGTCATGCTGCAATGAGTCCACTTACATCATAACCAAGGATAATATTTTAAAACTTACGATATTTATGTGTATAAATTTCAACTTACGCATGAAAAGATATTCCACTTTTTTCCTAAAAATTTCAGTGCAATTATATGCTGGGCAGGAGATTGCCATTTTCATAAATAAAAGAAATCTGCTATGGAAAACAAGCTATGTTTAACAACAATGCATTGTTTAACAACAATGTATGTTGAAAACCACAAACACTTACACAACAAATTCTAAAAAGTTTTCTATAATTTCTATACGATGCGTGAAAGTCACTGTTGTGACGTCAAGATGGGTGGATTTGGCAGTAGATGTTGGCTTCATCGACTTCCAGTATGAATATACAATGGGCCGTGTCTATTCTAAAACTGGTCCAAGTTCACAATCTCCCTGCTACATCCTCCACACTCTTCTCATCCTACTCCTCCTACATCCTCCACACTCTTCTTATCCTACTCCTCCTACATCCTCCACACTCTTCTTATCCTACTCCTCCTTCATCATCCATACTCTTCTAATCATCTTCCTTTTCATCATGTCTCTTATTTTGTCACAAGTACTTTCTCTTATTCTATTACGAATTTTGAAGGTCGAATGAATGAAGGGGAAGCTTGTTAACGCTGTGCTAAATGATCCCGTTTACATACGTGATGCGAATAGAGAACGAAAGAGAGATAGATATACGGAGAAAAAAGAGAAGGAGGAGGGCATAAGCTGTTGTCTTCTTTTGCCGATCAAGTTATATTACAGTACTAAAGTCTTCTTTGGCTGTTGAGTTCTCTCTCACACACTCTCTCTCTCTACTCTTCTCTCTCTCTCTCTCACTCTCACCCCCTCTTACTCTGTCTTTCTTCTATTCGCTCTTACTTCCTTCCTTTGACTGTCTCTCTTTTCCATTCTCTCTCACACTCACACACTCTCTCTCTTACTTCCTTCTTCTGTCTCTCTCTGCAACTCTTTTGTCCTCTCTTTCTCTCAGTTTTACTCTTCAACTCTCTCACTATCTCTCTCTCTCCCTCTTACTTTGTCTCTCTTTTATTCTCTCTTACTTCCTTCCTTTATCTGTCTTTTTATCCACTCTCTCACACACACTCTCTCTCTTACTTCCTTCTTCTGTCTCTCTCTAACACTCTTTGGTCCTCTCTTTCTCTCAGTTCTACTATCACACTCTTCCACTCTCTTTCTCACACTCTCTCTCACTCTTTCACACTCTCTTCTATTCTCCTCCACCACCTCATCCTTCTCCTTATCATCATCTCTCATTTTCCTTTCTTTTTCTCGCTTTCTCCCGTTGAGTTTTCTTCTGTTAGATCCTTCTTCTCTCTCCTCTTCAACTGAAGGAGGCAGAGAACAAAGCACATTTCCCTCAGGTCAGATCCTAGTTCGGGGAAAGAGGAAAATCCAGTTTCCCTGGAAAATTCGCAGACCTCATGTTCGATTCACAAGGTGTCCGGTTGTTAGTAATCGAGCCGGCTATTTTCTAGATTTATAATATTCTTTCTCTTGTTCTACTCGATTTTCATCTCTTTTCTAGATCCATCCCCTTCTTTATCACCATGATAGGATGTTGAGATACAATGTATTTGTATGTAGGATACAATAGATATTAAATATTATAATAGTACTGCATTGTAGATCGGAATATAGAATATCAAAGCAAAGCAGTAGACAATTTCGTGGAATTTGAAGCACGGCCAATTCTAAATTTTCTAACCTACGAAGAAGAAGAAGAAGAAGAAGAAGAAGAAGAAGAAGAAGAAGAAGAAGAAGAAGAAGAAGAAGAAAGAATAGATTCCAATGTGAGGACAATGAAGCTGGTGATTTTAACTTTTTGTGTAGTTGAGAAGTTGATATTGTGGTAATTATTCATATTGAATAAAAAAGGCTAAGAAATTGTCAAAATGCCACTGATTTATTGATAATTAGAAAGACCGATTTCGGTTATTATACCATTGTCAATCTCTGATGAAATTTTTTTTATTCAAGAAGCTGGTGATGATGGTCGAAGCTAAAATTTTGGTGTTTTTCAAAATACAAGGAGTATTGTTGTCAGGTGTACCTTGATATGAAAAAGATTGCTCTAACTTTTTTTAGATTTTAGTGCCAAAAATCACGCCTAGAAGAATTTTTCTATTTGAAGTATTGTGACTAAAGGTGTCTGATCATGTCTTGTCTTAACTAACTGGCGTGTGCCTATCCTAAGTCAAGACAAGACTAGACAGTCATGATCAGACACGTTTAGTCACAGTGCTTCACGTTCAAACATGTCTGATTGCAATGACTAATCAGTGTGAGTTGCGTCATAAGCAACTATGTGAAGTATTGTGACTAAACGTGACTAGTCTTGTCTTGACTAACTGGTGTGCGCCCAGCCTTAAGGTGCGTACAGATATACACGTCGCGAACATAAGCAATTCACTTTTAATCGCTGATTCTTTTAATCGCAATTCACTTTAAAAGCTGATGCCAAGCTTTTTATATCTGTATCTTACCGTTTCTGTAGAAATACAGATATAGTCAGCTGATTAAAAGTGAATTGCTCATGTTCGCGGCGCGTATAAAGCTGCGTACACATATTCGCGCTTCCAACCCGCACCGAGCACGCTCCTCCCTCGTACCGCCCTCGTACCGCACTCGTACCACCATCGAACCACAGTCGCTCCGCCCACGCACCCATCATGAACGTTATGGAAGATGTTAGATCTTCTCGCGTTCCCCGGTCGAACCACTCTTGCTCCCCGGTTGATCATCAATCGCTCTGCTGGAGTGACGTTCGGTTGCGGAGCAGAGCGAAAGTCTGTACGCACCTTTAGAACTACAATAAAAATTGCAAGCTTCTCGTATCTATATTGAGTTATTGACTGGACTATTATAGCATATTCTCTCTGTGGTAAAGGGTGTGTGTGTGTGTGTGTGTGTGTGTGTGTGTGTGTGTGTGCAGGCTACACTTCTCATTTGTCAAACTACGTCCAAACTAACCTCCAATACCCTCCTCAGAAACCCCCCCCACCACGTCTCCACAGACCGCACAAAGTTCAGATTTGTTGGCAGTTGTTCTGGGGAAAGTAGGGTCGGGGTAGATCGGGGGTAGTTGATGCACAAATTTGCTAACAATCTTCGTTACCACAACGGAGTGCTACACTCAACACTAGTTGGGTGTCCTCCGTACCCCCTGGGTCTGTACCTCCCCCTTACAGGGTGCTTCACCACCTTTTTGGTCCATCTGTCTTCAACACCTCCCCCCGGATGATACCCTCCGGCCTAACAACCCGTCACTTCAAACTGAGACAGTTGCTGCCGTTAATTTGTTGTTGAAGATACTCAGACAGTATTGTTTGAACAATAGTTGGGTTTAGTTTGTCTTATAGTTATTGTTGAAATATCTGTGGAAACGCGCTTGTCCTAATTAGTCTCCAGTTGGAAATTATAAGTTGATGTTTTTGTGGAACATACTTGCAAGGTTGTAAATCATTTTTTGTCAAATACGATATTTATGCATTGATGAAAAAGGATCTGGCAGCGTTGCGGATATTGAGAAGGATAGTTCTATCTGCTTTGTAAATGATAGACAAGTATAGCGACAACAATGTTAATCAAATATTGCCATGATTGACCGAGCGAAGTGAGGTCTAGGATTCAAGTCGACGGTTTTGCATTTCTCTTTTTGTTCATATTTATGTTCCGTATTATTATGTTCCGTATGTTATTTACAGCGAAACGCAGCAATAGATTTTCATGAAATTTGACAGGTATGTTCCTTTTTGAATTTTGCGTCGACGTATACATACGGTTTTTTTTAATTTTGCATTTGGAGAATCATAAAAAAGGGAAAGGAGTCTTCTTTGAAAGCCAATATTACCGTAGAAATCAGACTTTAGAGTTATTCATCATAAATGAGCTGTCTAGTTGACTATAATACTACCCGTTAAAAAACATCCAACATTTCGAAAATGTATCTCTCCATCAACGGTAGTAGACAGTTGACTATAATACTACCCGTTCATAAACATCAAACATCTTGAAAATGTATCTTTCCATCAACGTTAGTAGACAGTTGCAGCCAGACCTGATAACAGCGCTCACACTCACATTCCGGGACGACACGTCACGGTACGATAGGCCTGTAAGCTCTATGTTCATTTAGGATTTTTTCTAGACATTTCTAATTATTAATTAATTTTTGAGAAAACATAGCAACAGGTCAATGTAACTTACTGAGCGCGAGGTCTACTGTTCACAGAACTACTAGTAACTTAGGCCTCACTATAAGCTCATGTAGAAGTGATTCTACTATTGCATTATCCAATTTTCAATATATCCAATGACATCCACTCATCTGTTATCCTGAAATTTATCAGTGAGAATTACCACTATTGGAACAAAGTAATAAACGTCCATCATCTTCATGATTCGAAATATTCAATGAATTAGAAAACATGGAGAGACGGTTACAGGTTTTATAGGACAAGTTTACAGACCAGGAATCTAGGTCAAACCCCTAAAGGGAAGCCAGTCTGCCTCATATGAGGTCATAAATGACCTCATATAATCTGCGGGGTCAGCATATAGTGGAAATGACGTCACTCTTGGACATGCAAGTGCTTGTTGTAAAACGTCTCAGAGATGTGGCACTGTTTTCTCACATCAGATGAAAGACGTTCTACTATTATTGAAGACTGGTAGGTAACCTGTGCTCCGCAAGGGTCCAATTGAAAACTTGACAGGATGAAAACTTGATCTACTGAGATCTTGATGAATTTGAAATAGGCCTATAACCATCGCAGGTTAATTAAGATTCTATATGAAACAGTCATTTCCAGTTAATCAGTTGAGTAGTTCAGACGTGATGATGCGTCGTCATTCGGGTTTTTCGTACCCCCTACACGTATGAACCAATTATTTCCTTCATTAAAATATGGAGTATTGTATTTGAGATTGTATATGGTTGTTTAGATTCAAGGATAATAGATTATCAATACCGTAATCCAAGCTTTGAATTTCACAGATAATGGACTAAATATTTTGTTAAATAAAAATACTAAGAAATTGTCAAAAACCACAGATTTATTGATAGATAGAAAGACCAGTTTCGGTTGTTCCACCATTTTCAATCTCTGATAAAGTAGAACTAAATACAAGAGCAGCAGAATTTATACTAGTAGGCGAGTACTGCTATTGGTCAAGGGCATGAACGCCTGCCATTGGACCAGCTAGACAGTCTCCTCCCACTTAACGGTGTCACAAAATGGCGGCTTACGCAACAGACTCGCCATGATAACCAAAAACTTGAATGACTGTCTAGCTGGGCCAATGGCAGGCGTGCATGCCATCGACCAATAGCAGTACTCGCCTACTAGTATAAACTCTGCTGCTCTTGTATTTAGTTTTACTTTATCAGAGATTGACAATGGTGTAACAACCGAAACCGGTCTTTCTATCTATCAATGAATCTGTGGTTTTTGACAGTTTCTTAGTATTTTTATTTAATATGAATAACTACCTCAATATCAACTTCTCAACTACACAAAAGTGAAATATTATGTTAAATGGGGAGGGCAGATTTTTGAATAAAACACGAGCTAGAAGGATATTGCAATAGAAAATCAGTCAAAAGGGAGATTCTAGAATAGGAAAATTACTCAAGAGGGAAGATTTTGGAATGGAAAATGAGATTAAAGGAAAATTTTCGAATAAAAAAAGGGTCAAAATGGAATATTTTGGGATGACAAAAGAGTTGGAGGGATTAATGGTGAGAAAGCGAGGTAAGACAGAGAAAGAAGAGAGAAGAATTGAGGCAGTAGAATCGAAATAGTATCTTAGGTCACAAGGACGGGAAGGGGCTTTCTGCAGGCGAGAATGATGTTTCTAGTCGAGGCGTTAGCCGAGACTAGAATTCCATACGAGCACTGAAACAGACATTCACGGCCAAGTAACGTACATTATTTTTTGTCATAATAATCCAAAGAGGAATAATTATTAAGAAATAGGAAACATTACCTGCTTGTGCTGAAGTTACCTCAAGTATTCTATAACATTACCTAGTTTATTAATTCCGAATGAGGACTTTTTTGAAAGTTGACAAAACTTCCACTTGGAGCGCTGTAGGCGGTTTTTGTAGCAGTTTTGCTGTTATACATACTCGACTGTAAAGAAAACATATGGTTTCATTACAGTAGAGTATGCTTTAATGAGTACCATATGTTTATTTGTTCTGCAAACAGCTGTTTACCGGCTTGATTTCATGCGTGGAAAACAGCTGAGATTGGATGACTATGACAAAAATAATTAAAAGAGATAGAGCATAGAAAGATCATTGAGAAAATAGTTGAAATTTGGAAGTGATAAAGGAAGAACCTCAAAAGAAAGGTAGAGTAGAGAAGCCTATGTAGTAGAGGAGGGAGAGAAAGAGGACCAGGAAGGGGATAGAGAAACGAAGTAATGAAACTGAGAAGACGGGAGATAATTGAAGTTTAAAAGGAATGAAGGAGAAACGTCGAAGAAAGCGTATAGCGGAGAAGCTAAAAATAGTGGAGTGAAAAAAAGAAGACCAAAATAAGGAATTTGGGATTGAGCCAATGAGAATGAATAGAGAGAGAATGAGAAAAGAAGAATAGCAAGTGAAAGACAGAAATGAAAAGAGGGAGAATAAGAAAACAGGAATATCAAGTGAAAGACAAGCAATTGTTGTGAAAGTGGCGTATCTATGGGAGAGCAGAGACGGTCATCTCAGTGGTCACTTACTCAGGTTATGGTCACAGGTTTGAAACTGCTGAGGGAGAGAGTAGAAGCACAAAGTGTTGTAGTAAGAGAGAGTGAGTGAGTGAGAATGAAGAAGAGTGAAGCGCGGAGATAACCCTCGGAGACTACAAAACCCAGCTGTAAACCTGTAAAACGTCTGTCTGTCTGGAACAAAATGACCTCTGTTATTGGAGTCTACAGGAAGAAGATGAAGTAAGAGAAGGAGAAGAAGACAGGAGATGGAGAAGAGGGAGGAGGAGGAGAAGAAGAAGAAGATGAAGAAGAAGAAGAAGAAGGAGAAGAAGAAGAAGGGGAGGAGAAGAAGAAGAAAAAGAAGAAGAAGGAGAAGGAGAAGGACATGGAGAAGAAGGAGAAGTAGAAGAAGAATAAGAACGAGGGAAAGAAGAAGACAGGTGTAGAAGAAGGAGTAGAAGAAGAAGAAAAAGAATAAGAGAAAGAGAAGAATAAGAAGAAGAGAAAGGAAAGAAAATTAGGAAGAAGAGGAAGGAGAAGTGAGAGAAGAATAAGGAGGAAAAGAAGGAGACAGGAGGAGAAGAAGATGGAGAAGAAGAAGAAGGAGAAGAATAAGACAAAGAAGACAGTAGAAGAAAAATAGAAAGAAAAACTAAAAAGATGAAAAAAAAGAAAAAGAAAAATAAGTCGAAGAAGAAGAAGAAGGAGAAAAAGAAGAAGAAGGGAGTAGAAAATGTTCGTTGTGCATTATAGTTTGTAGCGTTGACTATTCCCGCTAGTTTACGATTTTGACAATTTGACGTATGATGGCGGGAGAGTATAGAGGGCTGTAAAAATGTGAGTAAACTAAGTTGGGTCCACAAAATTTACGGTCAGACAAAATTTGACATAAGGGTAGGAGGAAGTCAAAGGGTACACAAATGTTATGGTCAGGCGAAATTCGACATAAGGGTAGGATGAAGTCAAATTGTTCCCCAAAAAGGGGTCTGTGAATTGGACCCACAATGTTATAGTCGGACAAAATTTGACATGATATCTTTCAGGGTGGTAAAATGGTGAAAGTTTTGAGGAAACTTAGTTTGGTGAATATAAGTTATGACTATAGTGAGGTCCACGTTATAATGGCATTAATTGATTGATAATAATTATTGTACTGCTACCCTTGTATGATTTTTTATCATCTGTATATCATCTTTGTGCCATCTTCCTATAGTGATGTCCACGTTATAATGGCAGTATTTGATCAACATTGGTGTTGCTATCCTTGTATCATCTTCATTTCAATCTTGAAATTTCATAATATTTGATACATGAATTTATTTTTCCCCTGCAATTACGCACAGTAGTGGAGATGATAAGGTGAAACCATAGAGAAACGATAGCATAAGTAGATATCCCATGGTATAGGGCGTTTATGTCGCAACTTTTACTGTTATCCCAAGCCGATAGTTCACGTAGTTCTTTCCTGTGAAGCTTTAAGACGCTGGTAGTCTCTCAAATTGTGCCGTTCATACACTATCACCCCAACAAAACAGTGAAAATTGAAAATGATCGACAGTTATCAGCTTGAGATAACAGTAAAAGTTGCGACATAAATTCCCTATACCATGGGATATCTACTTACGCTATTGTTTCTCTATGGTGAAACAAATTTGGCATAGTTTTCCCATTTCCAATTGATAACATCTCATTCACATCTGGCATTTTCTCGAATATGGATGAATATTGTCAATTACACGTTAGCCAAAGAATTGGCTTATACACGTACGGGATAGGAAATTCAAGTTCAGATCACAAGTTCTGACAACATCAACACAACACTGCTCAATATGAAATTTCGCATAATGATCTACCTAGAATTACCTAGAATGATTCTTGATTCACCTAGGACGGTTATAGGGAGGACTTACTATATGGGAGGTATATAGTAAGATACTAGGCCTATACATGGGAGGTCTTGTATGGTAAGTACATCTTGAAAATCTAAGAAAATCTCGACCTTTCTCTGCTTTGAACTCGGGCTGTCCTGTTGCCAGTATGTCTTGAAGGAGATTAGCTTCAATTCGTGTATTTAAAATTCTTCAAAATTTAAGTAGTTCAAGTTTCTAATCAGACCCTTGCGGAGCACGGGTTACCTGCCAATCTCAATCAGAATTGAATGTTTCAATTAATATCTGATGTTTTCTCAATAATTATGAGTGACTATAATCAGAGATGAACGGAATATCCTGTGGTTTTAAATATTGCTATCTTTCAATATCTTCAAATGGCTTTAAATATATGGTTCCTGTATGCTATTATCAATTACAATATCGGAGCACCGAGCTTCGCTCGTTATTTTTATTTATTAATAAACAGAACATAATTCTATAGAATAATCGTGTTTATATTTCACAGCTGGCTGTACGTCATCTTATGAATTTCGGGGATGCGTTATTTTGATTTTTCACATACTCACTTTTTTACTATCCACAGCTGTTTTACCCTTTTAATGTCGTTCAGCGAGTTTTCTCAAGGATGAGACCTAGTGCAATCGAATCTTCATATCATAAACCTACTATGTTCCAAATTTCATGAAAATCGTTAGAGCCGTTTTCGAGATCCGTTAAACATAAATAACCAGATATAAAAATAGCCAGATATAAAAATAAACAGATATATAAATACAGAAATTGCTCGCTTAATATAATAGGATTAGATTTATTCCTAAAGTAATTGATACTATCTTAGGTACAATAATTGGAGAAGGTTTGGTGAATATAATTCAATAATAATTATTATTATTATTAAATACTTGAAATCATATCACAACTTGAAACAAAAAAATGGAAGTTTAAAAACTTTACCAGAACCCATCTCTTATCTTGAACTTCGCAAACAAAACTGACAAGCTCTGATTATGACGTCACAGAGCCTGGAGCGCAACAAAGAGAGGAATTCGAATTATGTGGTTGTCATTCTTTCTCAAACAGCACTTTTTCGCGTCGGCTAATTTTTGAAATATCATCCAAGGCAAACTCTGCCTGCAGCTCTGTGACACTGGAATTTCTGGCGCTGGAAAACATCAAAGTTAACTTTTCTCTGTTATTAAAAAAAACTGAACGAGGTTACAATGTCAACTCTGTGGGGCATAGGCTGATGAAATTGTCCAGTTCAACTTTGGGAAATGAAATGGATGAGGTTAGATTCAGTTTAGGAATAAATTCGTGAGTATTTATTTTCTGTGATGTTTTTTACTTTCCTTGCCCTATTACC
Organism: Nilaparvata lugens; assembly: GCF_014356525.2. NCBI lineage: Eukaryota > Metazoa > Arthropoda > Insecta > Hemiptera > Delphacidae > Nilaparvata > Nilaparvata lugens. The sequence goes on from NC_052508.1 coordinate 7,519,636, forward strand.
ATAGGTAAGGAAAGTATTGCTTTCCAAAAAAATAAGGTACCCCAATTTCTAAATTTCTATACTTTTCAAGGTCCCTCGAGTCAAAAAAGTGGTTTTTGGGTATTGGTCTGTATGTGTGTGTGTGTGTGTATGAGTGTATGTGTGTCTGTGTACACGATATCTCATCTCCCAATTAACGGAATGACTTGAAATTTGGAACTTAAGGTCCTCCCCCTATAAGGATCCGACACGAACAATTTCCATCAAGTCCAATCCAAGATGGCGGCTAAAATGGAGAAAATGTTGTCAAAAATAGGGTTTATCACAATTTTCTCGAAAACGACTCCAATGATTTAGATTAAATTTATACCTTGAATAGTCATTTATAATCTCTATCAACTCCCACAAGTCTCATATCTGTAAAAATTTCAGGTGCTCCGCCCCATCTATACAAAGTTTGATTTTAGATTCCCAATTTTCAGGTTTCAGATACAATTTAAACAAAAAATTTCAAGTTGAAAACTTTCAAAATGAAAATTTCTACAATAATTGTCCAGTAACATTTCCACCTAAAATTGAAAATAAGCTCGAAATTCGAGAAAATGTGATTTTCCAATCGCAAACTGTTGGCAACTGTTGATTCTATTAAATGATTCACTATGAAGAGATAGCAGACCTCGTATGTCTCCTACGTTATTGTCCTGTCACCAGCTGGCTTAGATATTTGTTTATAAGTATACTTGAGATGCGCGTGAACACTAGCGTCAGTTGATCAATTTTCATAACGGCAAGGAAAGTTGAGTGAGTGCTTCACACCAGATTTTTATGTCTAGGGTTCTGAATCCTCATCGCTCCAGATTTGGGGTATTATAGTCAGGTCCACTTCATAACAACAGTATTAAATTTGATCAACATTCGTCTTGCTATCCTTGTCTATCATTCAACAAAGCGGATTGAGCTATCTCTTTCTCGCTTTGCTCTGTTTCCAGATCGTCTTTTAACAATGTAGAATTAATAATTGATTAAGAAAATATTTCATCTTTGTTATGAAATTAAGTCTATCATCCTTGTATCATCTTCATATCACCTTTGTATTATCTTCCTATAGCCAGGTCCACTTCATAACAACAGTATTAAATTTGATCAACATTGGTGTTGCTATCCTTGTCCATCATTCCTCAAATCAGATAGCGCTATCCTTTCCTAGCCACGCAACGTTGCCAGGACTTTGATTAAACAATAATTAATTCCTATAATTAACATTTTGTCAATTCCTACATTGTTGAAACACGGTCTGGCAACATTGCAGAGCTAGAAAAGGATACACGTTTTTCGGAAAAATGTCACGTTTTTAGAGCGAAATGTCACGTTTTTTGGAAAAATGTCACGTTTTTAGAGAAAAATTTCACGTTTTTAGAGAAAAATTTCACGTTTTTAGAGAAAAATTTCACGTTTTTAGAGAAAAATGTCACGTTTTTCGGGAAAAATGTCAGGTTTTTCTGAAAAAATGTCTCGTTTTTCGGAAAAAGCTCATCTGCTTTGTCGAATGATAGGTAAGGATTGCAACAACAATGTTAATCGAATACTCACTGGTATTATATCGTGACCTCACTATATTTATATCTCATAAAAGCAGGTAACCCGTGCTCCACAAGGGTCTAATAAAAACTTGACAAACTGAAAAATTGATCAACTGAGATCTTGAAGAATTTCAAATACGCATATAACTATCCTTGTTGAATTAAGAATGAATATGCAAAATTTCAAGTTAATTAGTTGAGTAGTTCAGACGTGATGATGCGTAATTCACGAATTCCTCATCCTGTCTGTGTATAAGCCTACTCTTGCCTTTATTATACTATTGAAGACATCACATGTAATAGAGAATATTCATTAGTATTTGAGAAAATGTCACATATAGCCGAAATGAAATGTTATCAATTGAAAATAATATAGCAGTGATAAGTGTGTTTACAGTCTAAATAGTGTGTTTGTCTTTTCGGTCTCAAAATTTTATAGTTTTTTCAAAGTTTGGAATTTTCTATTAAATTATTGTGATTGATTTAATTTAATTTAGAAGTATTTTTTAATTAAAAAATGATTTTTGTGTGTTTTGAATTGTAAATTTAGTGTGTAATTGATGAATGTTAAGTGACACATAACCTAGCTACATTTGGACTGTTAAATTAGAATTGGAACAGTTTTGGGCTTATAAGCCTGTGGTACTTTTCTGTAAGTGTGTTATTCCGAATGATAAATAATAAATAAAATAAATAAATAAAATGAGCAAACTATCCACAGAGATGAACGAAATATAGTTCTCTTGAAAAAATTTATATGGGCCTATATAGTTTTCTCGGTAAATTGAGAATCTATATGCAAAATTCCAAGTTAATCAGTTGAGTAGTTCAGACGTGATAATGTGTCATTCGTGAATTTCCTATCACGTGCGTGTTTGAGCAAATTTTTTCCTTGATTATAGAAGCAGGTAACTCGTACTCCGCAGGGTGTACTTTAAAACTTGAAAAACTGAAAACCAGACATAATGCAATCTTGAACAGTTAGGCTCAACTCACACTTACACGACTCAGGTCGAGAAGAGACTCGACTCTAGTCGAGAGCATGTGTTTTCAAATGGTGACACTCAGACCAGTCTACTCTAGTCTCCGCGACTGTCACCATTTGGAAACATATGCTCTCGTCTAGAGTCGAGTCTCTTCTCGACCTGAGTCGCGTAAGTGTGAGTTGAGCCTTAGAGATGGGCCTATAACCATCATCGGCGAATTAACAATCTATATTCAAAATTTAAATTTCATCAGTCCAGTAGTTCAGACATGATAATGCGTCATTCGTGAATTACTTATCCTGTATGTGTATAAGCTCATTCTTCTCTTTCATTATACCATTGACCGAGCGAAGTGAGGTCTAAGATTCAAGTCGACGGTTTTGCATTTCTCTTTATGTTTATATGTTGCGCATTTACTGCGAAACGCGGTAATAGATTTTAATGAAATTTGACAGGTATGTTCTTTTTTAAACTGCGCGTCGACGTATATACAAGGTTTTTGGAAATTTTGCATTTCAAGGATAATATAGAAGGAAAAGGAGTCTCCAATATTAGAGTGGAAATCAGACTAAAGAATCAGTCATCATAAATCAGCTGTCGAGTGGATTATAAATTGCATGCAATGACGCATGCGATTCAATATATCAATGTAACTTAGTGAGAAGACAGCTGTTGTGTGGACTATTAATTGCATGCAATTGATAACTTGAAGTAGCATAGTATTTTCTCCCGACTTTTCTCTGCTTTCAACTCGGTAAGCTTTTGATGATAGTAGCATATAGCTGTTTACATCAAATTGTCGATACAACAAACCAAACAGCCATTAGTTGTTTATACACTGATATCTCGCCGACACGACAGGACAGGACAAAATTCACTCTGACAGTATTAGAAGAGACTGTGATTTATAACTGCGCGAGGTCTACTGTTCACAGAGCTACAAGTAGTTGACTAAACAGCTTTTCAAAAACAGTTGATACTGGTATTTCCAACTACAAAACTACAAGTTTGAGAGTCCGTAGAGGAAAAATCATCTCTTCCAGAAAATAAATCAGAGAAGGACTCTGAAGGAGTTTATTGAACGTTTGGTCACGTGGAGACAATCTGAGAGGCGTCTATTTCGTCAGATAAATTCACTTCATACTGACAGTATACCTTGCTAATAGCATCGATCCTCCACATTCAATCAACGCTGACCAAGTCTCACTATAGGTTGGAAAATAGGGGACACTGCCAATCAGCTTGGCGTCGATTTGTTGGGGGGGTGGCCCAATTTGGGGAGTCCTGTGGAAGGGAGGAAGGGTGGAGATTTCTCCTTGATGGAGAACTCACACTGTGTGTGTGCCTGATTAAAACTAATGGTGTGCCATCTAGTCTGTATCACATCTTTTTCTGCACCCTTCTTCTTCTCCTTCTTCTTCTTCTTCTTCTTTTTCTACTTCTTCTTCTTCTTCTTCTTCTTCTTCTTTTCTTCTTCTTCTTCTTCTTCTCTTCTTCTTCTTCTTCTTGTCCTCCTCCTTTCTTCTTGTTCCTGTTCCTTATTTGTTACATTTTTCTTGTTCCCGTCTGTGTTTTATTGGTCCATCTTGTCAGGAACAGGCTTCAGTTTCACCTTTCACTTGCACCTATTCGATTGCATGTTTCATTTTTCCTTTAATGTCCACTACCAACCTCCCTTTCTCATCGATGGCTTCCTTATTTTTCCCATTCCTCTCTCACTCACTCCCCCTTTCTCTCTAATTCTATGTTCCTCTCTGCCACTGCATTCAATCTCTATTCTCATTGATTAATTTTTATACTTTATGAAATTTGTTGAATAATTAGCATTACCGTCATTTAATGTAAATTAGTGTATAAGCCAGTAAATATTGTAACATACATAAATAAAGAAATCTAATCTAATCTAACCTCTCTCTCACTCACTATCTCATTAACAGTTATTATTTCTCTCTTATTTTTTCTCCTGTTTTCCATTTTTCTCCGAAAATGTCCACTCACATCATATAGTAATGTTGTTCGAAAATCGAAAACACTCAACCTCGATAATTCCAATAATGTCGGATTAGAAGAAAATTATTCATTGATAAACAGAGCACAATTGATTTAAATTATTGGGGAAGTACCAACAGGCACAGCCCAAAACTGCTGTTTCTTCCCCGGATTTTTATTTGTACACTTTAGTCCAAAAAGTAGGTTATGTTCCATACACTTTTGAATTCCAGTCCAATTTCTAGTCCCAACATTTGAAAACAGAAAATTTTGAATTCAGATTGTTTAAAAACCAAAATGAATATTTTGGTAATAACAAAGACAACATGATTGCTGAATAATCAAATTGACATTCATTTCGAAACAGAATAGAAATTAGGGCCCATCAAGTACACATTTTATTATGTTTCAATTCAATTCAATTCAGTTTTACACACACATACAAGTTTTATACAGAGATTAAAAAAGAAAACATGCAAACAACAACAACAACAACAATACACATTAAAACAGAATAAAAAGAATGTGATGCAAAAAAAGGGTGGGAGATGAAAGGTTTTCCAACTATGGATATCCATGTTCTAGAAAAACCTCCAATACTTGAGAAGGTGAAAAGGTATCAGGAAAAGTATATAGACAGTAGATATGAAAGTATGGTATGTGGGAAGAATAATAAGGGAAATGATGAGAGAAACCTATGGGACCAGGTGTTAAAATAGTTATTTGTATATCTAGAGTGAAAAGTACGACTTTTTCTCCCTGTGGGAAAAAGTTTGAAGCCCGAGGCGAAGCCGAGGGCAGCAATTTTCCTGAGGGAGAAATAGTTATTTGTGCATCTAGGGACTAAAGTGCAACTTTTTCTCCCTGAGGGAAACTGTTGTCGCCCGATGGCGTAGCCGAGGGCGACAATTTCCCTGAGGGAGAATAAGTACTTTAGTCCCGTGATGCACACAACATTTTTCCTCCACCTACACCAATACCTATAACAATGAATAATTTTACTACATCTTCACGCTTTCACACTATTTTTTTTAAAACAAAATTTAGCTCACCTCTGATAATAATTTGTTGATAGTTGCTAGTTGATAGTTGATAGTTGATAGTTTATAGTTTCCTTATGAGTCACAAAATTCCATGTCGCGTATTAACTATTATATATAGATAGTTTATAGTTTATAGTATAGATGATGATTGTTGATAGAGATGATTGTTGATAGTGTAAAAGCCTAGAGGTGTGTACTTTTTCATATCCACCAACGGTTGAACATAACCTAACAATCGAAATAGAGCTACTTATTTTCCTAGAGCTAAAATATTCCAAAGATCGAAATAGAGCTCTTTTACTTTTCCTCTACCGACCACGACAGTGTTGCCACATTCCTCATTCTTCAATCGCGGCGTTGTCGGACTTCTTCCCATGTTAATCTTATGGGTTTATTTTTACTCCCTTGGGAGTAAAAGTGATCACTTTTCCCGCTGGGAATTATTTTTAGTCCCATGGGAGGAAAAGTAGTACTTTAGTATTCGATTCCAGGGTGTAAAATGAGACTTTTGATAGTAGGTGGAGGAAAAAGTATTTTTCGCTCGTGATGTACACAACATTTTTCCTCCATCTACATTTTTTTATAGAAACTATAAATAAAATCATTCTAATAACTTACGTATTGGTGACAATGATTCCTAACAACATAACCTAAATCTGAAACCTAAGAACCGGTCGTCTGGTTGGCACTGCCGATTGCGCTATCTATCGGCAAAAGTTGTAACAATTATATCAGCTGAGCAGCTACCAAAAAATGGCTGACTCCAGATCACGTGGTTCAGATTTGAATTGCAGATCAAAAATATTTGTTGGCTGGTACTTTGAATAGAATAAAATATTTTAAAAATTGTATAAATTTTTATCGTCTACTAATATTAAGAATATAATAATTATCATACAAACATATATTTCATGAGTTAATCAAATTTCTGGTTGTGTTATTGAATTCAGTTGACTCAATGACAGACACCTCTATTATGCTTTCTCATCTGAGCTTAGACCTTCTAACCTATTAAGTTTCAAAATAGAGATGCTCCCCATGTTATTTAAATGGAGTCACTTTTACTTCCTAGGGAGGTTTTCTGTTTTTTACTACCGAGAGCGAAAAAGTGACACTTTAGTATTAGGTTTCAGGGAATAATGTAAGTACTTTAGACAGTAGGTGGAGGAACAAAATATTTGAAGGACTAGATGAATTAAAAAGGATTGCAGGATAAGCAAGCACACAAGTCAGAAGAGTATACTTTGTGAAACATCTCATAGACAGAAGAAGTGATTGCATTTGATCCAGGAGTTAATATCCTGTTTTAGTTTTTTAATAAATAATACCTGTTTGATAATAGATAGCTCTTGAAAGTAGATTAGATAATGACACAGATTTTATGTAACAAAACGAACATTCTATCACGAAATTCCCTCAAACCTCCAATGTAATGCAACAACTAACTCACACTATAAAACGAAAACATTGTATCAGTTTATAACCCAGTTACCCCATTCTTGCAGGTTAATGTCTCACTCGTAAGCTCCCAACACAACATCTGCATTTGTATGGCAAAGCCAATAGTAATTATTATCACTGTGACTTTAAGGCTCACAAACAGAATATAAAATGTCATCTGACAGGCAAACAGACGTCTTATAAGGGGATTTGTGTGTCAGTCGAGCTCTAAAATCTCTCTTCAACTCTTTTTTATCACGTTGCTTCCTCTTCTTCTTCTTTTTCCTTCTTTTTCTACCTTTCTCCCACCATTTTCCACCTTTCTTCCACCATTTTCTACCTTTTCCCACCGTTTTATACCCTTTTCCCTCCGTTTTATACCTTTTCCATCTTTTTTCTACCATTTTCACCGTTTTTTCATCCTCAATCAAGCTCTAAAATCTCTCTACAAGTCTTTTTTATCATGTTCTTTTTTCTACCTTTTTTCCTCCTTTATCAACCTTTCTCCCTCCTTTATCTACCTTTTTTCATCTTTTTTCCACTATTTTTCCGGTATTTTTCATCCTTTTTCAACTCACTTTCCCAGGATCGCGTAATAAAGTTAGTTTGCACGCCACATTCTAGAGCGCGCCAAAGGTTTATTACTGTAATAATGGGGTGTACTGAAGCCTACTCAGCTCTCACTGTGTATATAGCACAACATAATGTATCCTGTATTACTGTGGCGATAGATACAGATATAGTTGTAGGCTGCTCTGGTGATTTATTTAGCTGTGATGTGATTTTATCGACACAAGCCTGTGAGTAATGTGTCTCCGACTACACACTTTTTGGTTTTTCTTCCTTTTTTCTCTTTCTCATCTCACACTGCTTCTCTATTCCTTCTTCACGTCCTTGCTGTTCTTCTTCTTCTTCTTCTTCTTCTTCTTCTTCTTCTTCTTCTTCTTCTTCTCCTTCTTCTTCTTCTTCTTCTCCTTCTTCTTCTCCTTCGAATAGAAAAAAATCCTTTATCAAGGAGAGATTTAGGGCAATAGGTCCTTCCTGCCACACAACCCTTAAGTGGTGAGGAAAAGTTGATATGTAAATTGATTGATTGAGTACTTTATTTATGTAGATTACAATATATACTGGCTTTTACACTTATATACAATAGCTTAAAATACAGCAAAATAATAGATGAATTTACATAATATAGACTAAGAAAATGATTTCTGAACTGCATATGGTATGAAAAAAGCAATTGGTGATAGCTATAGATAATATTGTTATGCATCTACATAAATTGGCGAAGCTTTGGACATATCAATGTCCATTCTTTGGGAAGAATGTCCAGAATATCCTTCCCACTAGCTCTCTACCAAAACGTTAATTTCATTAATTCAACTTAGGATTAATTTTTAAATGAAAATATTGTGAGAGTTTCAATTAATATGAAGATTTGAGAGGAAAAAACTGAAAATTGATAAAGTAAAATAATTATAAAGGTAAATAAGATCAAATCATCTATATATATATATAAAGCGAAATGGCACTCACTCACTGACTGACTGACTCACTCACTCACTCACTCGCAGAACTAAAAATCTACCGGACCAAAAACGTTCAAATTTGGTAGGTATGTTCAGTTGGCCCTTTAGAGGCGCACTAAGAATTTTTTTGGAAATATTTTTACTCTAAGGGTGGTTTTTAAGAGTTTAAAGTTCGTCTTTAAGCATGTATATTCTTCTTATTCTCTTAATTATAATTGAAAAAAGGCCATACCATATGTTAATATAGAACTATAATCTAGAGAGAGTACCTCTTCGAAACAGTTGTTAACTGGTAAGTAAATTAAAAATTTTGTCAGGTTGGCATTAAGTTGAGTTGACTTTGTTAGGTTGGCACCAAGTTGAAGATTGAAATGCATTTATCGCGGAAAAAATGATTGGGCACTGCTACTTCAATCAGAGCTATTCCTGGGAATATTATATTACTAGCCGTCAGGCTCGCTTCGCTCGCCATATCCGTTTAGTCTGGACCCCCGACTGGATCGTCCTTACATATGATAAAAATGCTCAAATGAAAAATGCAGGCGAGCGAAGCGAGCCTGCTGATCTCATTCTTGGACTATCCAGTCGGGGGTCCAGGGGGTGGAGCCCCCTGGCTAGACGGATACGGCGAGCGAAGCGAGCCTGACGACTAGTTGGTTAATAATATGTAGTAGGCTGAAAGTAGATGAGGGTAATCAACTTTCAATAATATACAGCAGTATGCAGTGGATAATTAAAATAACATGAGTTAATATAATATACAATGTATACAATTTATTCTATAACGGGTTTTTAGGTTTGTATTGAGAGAAAGGGAGAAAGGAAAGAGAGAGATAAAGTGAAAGTGGCAGAGAGAAGCCCAGAATGTATTTGTACCAGAACTTCATCTGTTAGTGAGAAAGAGAGAATCAGACCAGGGTAACAATAAGATGGTGTGGGATAAAGTGAGAGAGAGTGAGAGTGAGTAAGGAAAAGCTGGAAAATGCCCCCGACCACAACAGTTATTGGTTGTCAAAATGATGGATTATCCTCACCGGCAGTGGAAAGCCCATTGACGGCTCACTCTACCGGAAAACCTTATCCACCTGACTAACCATCCCCCCCTCCAGCCCGGAAAAACCCAGGATTATCGAGGTAGTTTTCTCCCGTTGAGAGGAGCTGGAAAAAACGGCTGCCAAAACACCTCCCATTTCATTCCAATACAGATGGTATGGTTTTCACCCTCTCTTTCCAACCCAGATGGTATTATTGTATTGTTTTTCTCAACCTACAGACACACACGGATTGCGCCCGGAGGTCAAATAAGTGATACATGGCTCCCATACACAAGTACACTGTTTACGTAGTGATGTCATCACTGCTTGTAACATTATTTGTCCCGCGATCTCTCTCTATCGAAGAGATAACGGCATTATAGAGTCTCCAATAACCATCTGCTTAATAACAACCATTCCTTCCTATTCGACTCTAAAAGAATTTGTATCCAAGATATTCATTAGACAGTCTTATATCAGAGACAAACGAATAGTTCTAGAGATCTTCATTATTTAGGGGGTGATTACACAGTCTTATATCAGAGACAAACAGTCAGGACAAACTTACGCTAATCCTTTCTCTATGCTTATATGTAGATAATATGAAGCATGCTCGCTTCGCTCGCCTGAAATTCAATTTTATTTTGAGTAAGCAAATTTTTTTTTGTTCAATCACTTGAAAATAACATTAAAATTCGGAAAATAAATTCATACTTACCATTTACAAATAATACAGTTACAGTACATTTATGTATACCCTTACGCTGTGAGAGACTCGCATGTAGGCCTGAGTCTGTGTTTGTGAGGGCCTGGCCCCTGGCGTAATTTAAAATCGATAAACCAAAATTTGAGAAAATTAATATTATAAAAAACCGAGTTGTGAACATTAACATTCTGCATAGGTTAAACAAGCCATAACATTGAATCCACTTTCCATGAAAAACATCATTAGCAACCTCCTGTCATTGTCACCAACAAACCCATCTTATTTAGAATCATTTTCCGTCTCACCATCGTCTGTGAGACGATTCATCGTCTGAATTGCCTACTGCATATCCCATTTTTCCGTCAGTTGACCGATTTCTTAAAATTAATTATTAGAAAAGTTGTAATATGTGTTTATATTGTAAATTTGGAGACGATATAAAGGTACCTCCTTGATAAGTCCGGTGTCCCTGGAAACAGTGTCTCTAGCACTTTCAATGGAGAAAATAATTGATGACATGGCTAAATCTTCACAATATACTGTACTTACTGTACTGCCCCTTCTCATCAGATTGAAAGTTGTATCAGGTCTCAAAGCTGAGCGAGGTCTACTGTTCGCAGAACTACCAGTATTATATACTAAACAAAATTTGGGGGAAATACAGATTAAAAATATGCTATGAAGAACTGTTGATATTATAGAAAAAAACAAATAATTGGCTGCGGAAACAGCCAGTTTTAATTACAGACTAAAAAATTAGTAAAACTGAAATTGAAATGCTTTGAGAAGTAGAAATAATTCTACATTGATTTTGATTTTCATGTAAAGATTTGATTACCTTATGACTATCAAATACACTTTTTTATTACAATAAATAATCAAATATTCATAATCATTCATGATTTATAAAATAATGATAATATCGTTTTTGGTTCTAGCTCAATCTTTCAACACCAATCAGAATGGAATTATAAGAAAGAAATCTGTATCTCATTAACTTTGCTAATATTTTGTCATAATACGGTAGTGTTTTGCTTGAAGCATCCTTAGGATACTGTAGTGAATTGAATTTCGCTCATACAGTCGGGGAACGTAATGTCGGCTGCTAGTGAGAGCGAAATGACGTCACTGACGTTCACTTCTTACGTTCAATATGTGAGTGGCCAGACATCTTCTGACCGCTGGGCGCAATCTACAGATTCCCATACCTACTAACTGCCCCTCCACACCCTTGAGAACCCCACGTGATCTGTCTTGGGTCCAAAGCAGCTGCCTGTCTTGTTCTTGTCTGGTGGACATTTGGGGGTAGGTGAAAGGGGTAGGAGGTGGGGGAGAGTCTGAGTAAGATTTATTTCTCAAAATGAAATATGTTTTTCCGATTTCCACACGAATTGTTTCTGGGAACGCAATACTCTATCACGCTTGGGGTGGTCTACCTCTTATTTTTGTTGGTTTCTTTCTCTACTCCACTTTTTCCTTCTTCTTCTTCTTTCTATTTTCTTCTTCTTCATCATCATCTCCTTCTTCTTCTCCTCTTTTCCTCCTCCTATTTCTTCTGTCTCCTTCTCTTCCTACTCCTGTTTTTCTCATCTACATTTTTTTTTTTTTGAATGGAAAAGACTACGAAATTGTCAAAAAACCACTGATTTATTGATAATTAGAGAGACCGGTTTCGGTTACTACACCATTGTCAATCTCTGATAAACAAGAGTTTATCAGAGTTTATCAAATATATGATAAATAGAGTTTATCAGAGATTGACAATGGAGTAATAACCAAAACCGGTCTTTCTAATAAATCAGTGGTTTTTTGACAATTTCTTAGTCTTTTCCATTCAATATGAATTATTACCACAATATCAACTTCTCAACTACACAAAAAGTTTTTTCTTTTTCTATTTCTCCTGTTTCCTTCTTCTCTTTCTCTTTCTCCCCTTATTTCTTCTGTCTTCTTCTTCCTCTTATTTTCCTTATCTCTCTTCATATTTTTCTTCTCATGCACTTTTGTTCTCCACAACATCTTCTTTTCGAAAGGGGGTTTCTTTCTTCGTTTTATGTGTGTTATGTGCAACTCACTCGAAGAGGTTTTATTTGCAAACCCCTCAACTAAAGTGAGGTCCACGTTATAATGGCAGGGAAGAAAGATAGGAGAAAAACGTTGCCGATCTTCTGTCTTACCAATGCCTTCTAAAGACGGTAGCTGATACAGGTTTATTGATGTATAGTTATTGACTGTTCATCCCCGTTTAGAATAATCAATTATATTTTCCAATCATTTTATGAGTTTTCATGATTAAGAAGAAATATTTGGTTGATTAATTTATAATTTCTACATTGCTAGAAGACGATCTGGCAACATTGCAAAGCGAGGAAGAGAGAACGCTATCTGCTTTGTCGAATGATAAACAAGGATAGCAATACCATTGCTAATCGAACACTGCCATTATAACGTGGACCTCACTATATATCACTATTTCTCTTTACTAATCTATTTTTCTTCTCCCTCTCCTTGTTCTTGCTCTTCTACTTTTTCTACCAATTATTTCCCCACTTCTCTACCAATTTTTCTTCTTCCCTTCTTTCAATTCATCATTGCTGCACATTATTTCCTTTGTCTTTCTAATTTCCATTTTGTAACTCTCCTTGTTCTACTTATTCTTTTCACCTTCTTCATCTTCTCCATTTTTTCCTTCTCTTTCTTATTTTCCTCCTCCTCTAGCTTCTCCACTCCTCTCCCAAGGAAGAGGAGGAGTAGCTAAAGTATGTGATGAGGAGGAGGTGAAGAAGAAGTAGGGAGAGCAGGAGTGAGAGAAGGATGAAGGATTAGAAGAAGGAGAAGGAGGAGGAGTGTGAGGATGAAGGAGATGATGAGTGTGAGGAGGAGAAGGATGAGAAGGGGTGTATGGAGAAGGAGGAGGAGGAGGAGGGGAGGAGGAGGAGGAGGAGGCGGAGGAGGATTAGGATGAGGAGGTGAAGGAGAAGGAGGTCATGATTGAGAGGTCAGAAGAGGATCGCATTGGAGTATTGGAGTGTACTCCATCATAACTCGGCCCATATACTGGAGTGTTGAGGAGCTAGAAAAGGATAGTGCTATCTGTTTTGACGAATGATAGACAAGGATAGCAACACCAATGTCTGTAGCATGTAGATGCAACTCATGAGAGTGGACCTAACCAAACACTCAACCAACCATGTGGCCAATTGTATTATTGATTGACCAATCGCACAGCAAATCACTCACTATTCACCTCTCTCTTTCTCTGATCATGACTCTGTCTCACACTAGTTGTCATAGACAGAATCATATCAAAATCAAATCAGTGGCATCATTGATTATGATATTGTTGAACTGAAAGTGTTACCAATCAGGAGATGTTGAGGAGGATGAATATGGCCCTAGAATTGGTCATAAAATTCAGGAAGCTTCAATACTTGGGCCACAAAATGCGCAATAATAGCAATATGAGATATTGCAAAGCATACTTCTCATGATGTACTTTGTATTAATCAATCAATTAATCAATCAATCAACCAATCAATACTGCAGGGCAAAATAGAAGACAAGAGAGCCCCAGGTCGAAGAAGAATATCCTGGCTGGCCACCCTGAGAGCCTGGTTTGGGAAAACCTCCATTCAATTAAATGAAGAACACTAAGAAATTGTCAAAAAACCACAGATTTATTGATACTTAGGGCCGTTTGCACAGTATAGACAGCTAAACTCGTTAATCTGACAGTTTAAACTTGAATCCGTTTTCTCAGAGCATTGACTAATCCAGTTTAAGTTAAACTAGTTAAGCGTTAAGTTGGTAATAGAATGTATCGTTTATAATATCAGGAAGGCTGATTTTTACAGGAAATTTGTTATTTGTTTACAAACCATCAGTAAATTGAGGTTATGTAGCTACTATTTCCTCGTACCAAATCCACAGAGCTATAAACTGTACGGTAATAAAAGTGAAAAGCGATCAAGAAGTTCTTCATAAAATGATGGAATGCTATATTACTATTACATACAATTTATATTTAGTTGGCACCAAAAAATATATTTTAGGATGTAAGAAAAAGCTATTTTGTTACTCTTAAATCCACTAAGGTCTTCCTTGTTTATTAGAAATCTTTCGAAAGCGAAATATATCTGTTATGTGTTTTAAGAACATGTTTTCTAATCAAAGACCACTGTTAAAAATTGTCTTATTTTCTATCAAGTGGTGTATTTAATCAGATACTCAAGCAAAACCGTTTAAAAAGTTCCCTATCATCCCAGAAATTTAAATGATTAGTTTTTTGCCTAATTTTTCTGTTTCAAAATTTCTTCACAGTCATCTTTATCAATCGCAATAGAAACTTCTATCAATCCTTTTATTATAATTATATTCACATTAAAATAATGATTCACTTTACGGTAACCTAAATGATAATTTATTATTATCGTCTACAGAAGCATTAAAAACAACCGTTGAAAAATAATTTACTCAGCTGTTTCCCCATAAAATCTTCACAGATGTCATGTTAATCCAAATTATTTGGTTTAAACCTCCTACTTTAGAGGTTTAAACTTTCCAAGAGTTTAAACTCAATACAGAGTTTAAACTGATACTGTGCAAACGGAATTTTAGTTTAAACCAAAAAAATTCCAGTTTGGTTTAAGCTTTAGCTTAAACTTACACTGTGCAAACGGTCCTTAGAAAGACCGGTTTTGGTTATTACATCATTGTCAATCTCTGATAAAATGTTTCTTAATTTTTTTCATTAAATATGGATAATTACCACAATATCAACTTCTCAACTACACAAGAAGTGATTCCATTCAATTGTTCCGGAGCACAACTAACAAAATTATCTTAGCCAATATTAACGAAACGGACAGGCACCCTAAGAAGAAGAACAACCGATCCCGTTATAAAATCAGCGGAAACGACTTTAATTTGAAAATTAATCAAATAATTTGTTAATGAATTATATCCCTACACTAACCACCAGGCTCGCTTCGCTCGCCATATCCGTCTAGCAGGGGGCTCCGCCCCCTGGACCCCCGACTGGATCGTCCAAGAATGGGATCAGCAGGCTCGCGTCGCTCGCTTGCATTTTTCATTTGAGCATTTTTATAATATGCTAGGACGATCCAGTCGGGGGTCCAGACTAAACGTCTAGCTAAACGGATATGGCGTGCGAAGCGAGCCTGACGGCTAGTAATATAATATTCCCAAGAATAGCTCTGATTGAAATAGCAGTGCACAATCAATTTTTCCGCGATAAATGCATTTCAATCTCCAACTTGGTGCCAACCTAACAAAGTCAACTCAACTTAATGCCAACTGACATAATTATTAATTTAGTTACCAGTTAACAACTGTTTCGAAGAGGTACTCTCTCTAGATTATAGGTCTATATTAACATATGGTATGGCCTTTTTTCAATTATAATTAAGATAATGAGAAGAATATACATGCTAAGAGACGAACTTTAAACCCTTAAAAACCACCCTTAGAGTTAAAATATTGTCAAAAGATTCCTTAATGCGCCTCTAAAGGGCCAACTGAACATAGCTACCAAATTTGAACGTTTTTGGTCCGGTAGATTTTTAGTTCTGTGAGTGAGTGAGTCAGTCAGTCAGTGAGTGCCATTTCGCTTTTATATATATATATTGTAAAAAAAAACGGTCTCGCAACGTCGGGGAGATAGACAAGGATAACGCTATCTGCTTAGTCGAATGATAGACTAGGATAACAACTACAATGTTAATCGAATACTGGTATTGTATCGAGAACCTCCCCATAGGAAGATGATACAGAGATGATACGAAGATGATACAAAGATGATACGAAGATGATAAAAAGATAATACAAGGATGATAGACAAGGATAGCAACACCAATGTTAATCGAATACTGCCATTATAACGAGGGCCTCACTATATAGGGAGATGATACAAAGATGATACGAAGATGGTACAATGATGGTACGAAGATGATACAAAGGTGATACGAAAATGACACAAATATGATACAGGGATGATACAGAATAATATGATACGAAGATGATAAAAAGATGATACGAAGATAATACTAGGATGATAGATAAGGATAGCAAAACCATTGTTGATCAAATACTGCTATTTAACGTGGACTTCAGTATACAAGTGACCATACAAGTTACCTACAAGTGACCTACAAGTGACCTACAAGTGACCTACAAGCAACCCTTCCCCTAAATAGGGGCAAATATTCCAATATTGTGGAGTAGGCCACACATCGATAGAGTAGACCATTGGTTCAGAACTCGACTTGAATCTTAAGTGGATCACAAAGCTTGAGGGTGAGAAAGTGGGTAAGGCAGGGGACCAGGAGCGGAGGAAGAAAGATAGGAGACAGGATAGAAGGAGATCATATTAAATTGGAAATTTGTTCACCGAGCGAAGTGAGATCTAAGATTCAAGTAGACGATTTTGCATTTCTCTCTATGTTTGAATATTTGAATGTTTATATGTTTAAATGTTTATATGTTGCGCATTTACAGCGAAACGCATCAATAGATTTTCATGAAAATTGACAGGTGTGTTCTTTTTTGAATTTCGCGTCGATTTATACATAAAGTTTTTTAAAAATTTGCATTTTAAGGATAATACAAAAGGAAAAGGAGTTTCTTTTAAACACTGATATCACCGTAACAATCAGGCTACAAATTATTCATCATAAATCAGCTGTCTAGTGGACTATAAAGGTGCGTACAGATATACGCGCCGCGAACATGAGCAATTCACTTTTAATCAGCTGATGCCAAGCTTTCTATATCTGTATCTTACCGTCTCTGTGGAAATACAAATATAGTCAGCTGATTAAAAGTGAATTGCTCATGTTCGCGGCACGTATATCTGAACGCACCTTAATACTACCCATTCAAAAACATCGAACATCTTGAAAATGTTTCCATCAACGTTAGTAGACAGTTTTCTACTAACTTTGTCTTTCCATAAGCTGAGGCCATGATTCTAGTTTGGAGTTTGCAGTTATTGATAGAAAAACTTTTTCTTTACATTTTTATTCTCAATCTGATGATTGATTAAAATTGCAACAAATATTATTGAAAAGAAATTGATTTCTAAACTCATGAAAAGTAAGAAATGAAGTTTGTAGGAAATCAGCATTATGGTAGTTTATTTTGTTAATTTCAACACACTGTTTTTTCGCCAACACAACAACACAGAATATTCTCTGATGGGTTGATTGGATTGGCGTATCGACGGCAGCCAGACCTGATAACAGAGCTCACACTCACATTCCGGGATGACAAGTCACGGTACGATAGGACAGAAAGCTCTATGTATATTTGTGATTTTTTTCTAGACATTTCAAATTGATAAATTATTTATTAATCTTTGAGAAAACATAACAGGTCAATGTAACATACTGTGCGCGAGGTCTACTGTTCACAGAACTACTAGTATTTATACTGGTAGTTCTGTGAACAGTAGACCTCGCGCAGTTATAAACCACAGTCTCCTCTAATACTGTCCATCAGAGTAAATTCTGTCCTGTCCTGTCTTGTCGGCGAGATATCGGTGTATGAACGACTAATAGCTGTTTGGGTTGTTGTTTCGACAATGCTAATGATTTAATGTAGAAAACCAAGTTGAAAGCAGAGAAAAGTCGGGAGAAAATACTATACTACTTCAAGTTCCTCACTGCATGCGATTAATAGTCCACACAACAGCTCTGTTTTCTCAGTTACATTGCTATATTGAATTGCATGCGTCATTGTATGCAATATAAAATCTACTCGAAAGCTGATTTATGATGAATAATTCTATAGTCTGATTTTTACTGTAATATTGACGTATGAAGGAGGCTCCTTTTTCCTTTTATATTATCCTTGAAATGCAAAATTTCCAAAAAACCTTCTATATACGTCGACGCGCAATTGAAAAAGGAACATACCTGTCAAATTTCATGAAAATCTATTACCATTTCGCCGTAAATGCGCAACATATAAACATTTGAAAATTTAAACATTAAGAGAAATGCAAAACCGTCGACTTGAATCTTAGACCTCACTTCGCTCAGTCAATAAAATACAATAACTAAAATTAAACATTAAGAGAAATGCAAAACCGTCGACTTGAATCTTAGACCTCACTTCGCTCGGTCAATAAGATACAATAACAATTTAGAAGACGACGACGACAGGAAGATACATAGAGGAGGACAAGAATAAAAGAGATAGAGAGAGAAAAGATCAGATAAACCTCTATTTTAGTAAGTTACAATATATGCTGGCTTATATAGAAAGGGTCGGTATAGAGGACAAATGGGGTATGAATTGTACAAAAAAAAAACAATTTTTTATTCTATATTCTCTATTGATTCATACAATAAGTACATCATCAAAATGGTAGGGAGAGAGAAGATAACGTAACCTTGTGCTATTCCTCTCCCAAATTTACGTAAGGTTGAACCTTCCCATTTCAAAGTGGAAACTGTTCTTCTACATGTGTGAACAGTTTGATTACTGGTGAATTAGTAGGCCCACTCCTACTACAGTACTGGTCTCCCTCTTGTTAAACAGCCATCTTGTTCAACCAACTAGTAAATTTTCTCTGCACGTGTGAGTAGGGAATAATCACTTGAGTGAATTTAGAAAGAAACAGAGAATCCTTGTTTCGCGGTATACTAATTGACAGAACAAGATTTAACGCTTTTCAAATTGAACTGATTTAATTCTTGTATTATTTGGTAATAGTTTAACCCCTTCTAGTCTGTTAATTTTTTATTTCTCATGTAACCCATGTCAGAGGTATTTTTTAAACATGGAGGAAACACAAGTCCAAATAAATATTTTTGTTCATTCTTCTTTTCCTCCTCCTTCCTTCTTCTCCTTCTCCCGGTCGTGTGTTTATGGGAAGGATATTTTTTTTATATCCTTCTTAGAGAATCGACAATTATTTGTTGGAACACCGCCGATTTATGAAGTTACATCACATTATTATATTATCGATATTCTAATTGCATTCTATATTTTTATTCTCATTGATTAATTATCTATACTTTGTGAAATTCGTTGAATAGCTAGCATTATCGTTATTTAATGTATAAATTAGTGTATAAGCCAGTAATTATTGTAACATCCATAAATAAAGAAATCTAATCTAATCCTTCACCTTTTCCTCCTTCTCCTCCTCCTCCTCCTTCTCCTCCTTCTCATCCTTCTTCGCCTTCTCCTTCTCCTTCTTCTTCCCCTTCTCCTCCTTCTCCTACTTCTTCTCCTTGTCATCATCCTTCTTCTTGTTTTCCTTCCCCTTCTTCTTCTACTGTATCGTCAGCTCTCATTCTCTTCAATTCGCTTCAAGAAAGAGCAAAGCTCAAATCGCCAAACTTCGCTGAAAGCTGTTTGAAAGAAAACTTTATATCAACGGCAAATTCGCCGTGGTAAGAGAATTTAGCGTTTTCTTCTCAATCTATTTTATCTTTCATTCTCCTTATTTTATCACACTCCCTCCTTCTTCTCTTTCTCATTCCTCCACTTCCTATACTATTCTTCCATCCTTTATCCCAATATACCGAACTTTGTTCTATTTCTCTGGTTTTCCTATACATATTCTTTACACATCAACTGTTTCCTTCAGTGTGAAATTCCTCTCTTCTTCCTTTCCTAAATATATTAATTGATTCGTCCTAATAAACATTATCACTCAAAATTATCACGTAATAATGATCACTCCTTCTCTTCCAAAATTCATTTTATACAGAAATTCTCTACGCATGACTCCAGTCTCCTCATTTTCTCTTGTCTGCTTTCTTTCGATGGAAAAACAGTAAACGAAGAAGAAGAAAAAGAAGAAGAAGAAAAACAAAACAAAGAAGAATCTCCTTCTTCACCCTATTTTATTCCGCCATCAGCCATCGCGGATATCACTGGTTTGCAAACAACGCATTCTTCTTCTTCTTCTTCTTCTTCCTCTTCTTCTCCTTCTTCCACTTCTTCTTTACCCCTTCTCCTTCATTCCCTCCTCCTTCTTTTTCTTTTCCAGGTTCTCCCCTGCAATTTCATCGCGTTCAATTACATCTGGAGTTCGCAAATTGCATCAATTTCCTCCGCTAGAAAACTGCTCCGATGTCGGGAAATCTGCTCCAGGAAAACTGAAACTCTTGTTGGAAAAGTGTTCTTCGCTCAGCGTAGAAACTCTGTTTCAAATTTTCCATCGCGCATAGGAAAATTAATTTTCCTTCCAATGCAGACATTACTGTGTCAATTTTTCTGTATTAGAATTTTTGTGAGAACGATATATCTGTACTTTTTTTTGTTTGATTTGAGAACAATATAGCTATGGTAATAAGAAGGGTTTCTCACATGACTGGGATAAATGATAAGAGAAACTGTGTTATGATTTGTAATTGAAGATTTTGGGGAACGAAAACTATTGAAATACGAATCGAGAAGAATGAGCAGGAAAGGAGGTCAAAGGAGAAAAAGATAAAGAGAAACAGAAGGGAGGAGATGAGAAAGAGGAGGAAGGAGAAGAAGAAGAAGAATAAGAAGAAGACGAAAAGAAGAAGAATAAATGGAATTCTTCATTCTGTTCCACTCTTTTTCTTCTTATTCAATTTTCCCTTCATTATCAACTTCTTTTCCTTCTCTTCCCAAGTCACTTCCCTCATATTTTTTCCAATGTTTCTTCTCTGTTCTTTCTCTCTCTTTCAATCTTTCTTTCTAATGTTTCTTCTCTTATTCACTCTTTGTTCCACCACAATTCATACCTGATAATTATTCTCTCTCTTGAGAGAGTATGAGTAATTTGGTAGAGAGTTAGTGGGGAGGATATTTTTAATATTCTTTCCGAAGAATGGACATTGATATGTCCAAAGCTCCGCCAATTTATGTAGATGCATAACAATATAATTATCTATAGTTATTATATTACAAATTACTTTTTCATATCATATACAGTTCAATAATTATTTTCTTAGTCTATATTATGTAAATTCATCTATAATTTTGCTGTATTGTAAGCTATTGTATATAAGTGTATAAGCCAGTATATATTGTAATCTACATAAATAAAGTACTCAATCAATCAATCAATCTCTGAGAGCTTCATCCTGACTTCAAAAGAACATCTTTTGGAACAAATGACTGAAACTGTCCAGCTCTAGAACGATCACATGACAACCATCCCTCACCCATCCCACCAATACAAACCTATAAATCTGTTATGGAATGAATTGTATTTATATATTATATAAATTCATGGTTTTTTGACTATCCACTGCATACTGCTGTATATTATTGAAAGTTGATTACCCTCATCTACTTTCAGCCTACTGCATTTTGATAATCAATGATTTGATCTTATTTAGCTGTATAATTATTTTACTTTATCAATTTTTCAGTTTTTTTTCTCATATTAATTAAAACTTTTACAATATTTCCATTCATGAATAAACCCTTAGTCTAATTAATAAAATTAACGTTTTGGTAGAGTGTTACTGGGAAGGATATCTTTAATATTGTTCCCAAAGAATGTACATTGATTAGCTCCGCCAATTTATGTAGATGCATAACAATATAATTATCTATAGTTATTATATTACAAATTGCTTTTTTCATATCATATGCAGTTCAATAATTATTTTCTTAGTCTATATTATGTTAATTCATCTATAATTTTGCTATATTGTAAGCTATTGTATATAAGTATAAAAGCCAGTATATATTGTAATCTACATAAATAAAGTACTCGATCAATCTCTCTCACTCTCCCCCCCCCACATTTCCTCCTCTATGTTTTCTGTTTATTATTATTTGAACCCTCACTATTCATTCCTAATATTCTTTTCTCTCTCACACTTTTTCTGCTCTCTCGTCCTCCAAATTTACTTCTAATATATCCTCTAGGTTCTCTCTTTCTCACTTTCTGTAGCCTCACAATTCATTCCTGATATTCTTCTCTCTCACTCGCTCTTCTACCCCCTACATTTCCTTCCCCCTAGTTTCTTTCTATTCTGTTTCTCTCACTCTCTCTCTTCCAGCAAATTTCCTCTCTCTGTCTCTCCTTTGTCCTATCTGCTTTCTCCATCCTCCATCTCTTTCTTGTCTTGACAGCAGGCGTGTTGCAGTCATAGACGAATTGTCCTCACTTATCTAAAGACAGAACGTCACAAGCTTATGGCACTAACCTAATGGCTGTCATCACTCACTTGCCGCCATCTTGTGTCTCAAGACTCTATGTCTTTCTCTCTCTATACTCTATTACTTCTCACTCTTTCTCTTTTCCAGGTAATCCATCTTTCTCCCTCCCAGGTACCTCTTTGCCTTCTATTGATTATATCTTTCTGATTCTTCACTGATTTAGTTCTACAGTGTGGTCCGCTTTATAATTGCAGTGGAGAAAGATGAAAGAACAGAGCTGTTGATTCTCTGCCTTGTCACTGCCTTCTATAGATGATAGCTGAAACCAGTATATCTGATGATATATGAGCTCTTCATTCTTGTTTAAAACGATCAATTTTTATCTTATTTCTCAAGAAAATATATTGAATGATAAATTCCCATGATTGAGATTGGATAATTTGTTGATTAATTATTATATTTCTATATTGTTGAGAACGATCTGGCAGCATTGCAGAGCTATGGTGAGGTCCACGTTATAATGGCAGTGGAGAAAGATAGCAGAACAACGTTGCCGATCCTCTGTCTTGTCAATGCTTTCTATAGACGGTAGCTGATACAAGTTTATTGATGTAATATTAATTTCTCATTCTCGTTTAAAATAATCAATTATATTTTATTGAGTAAGAAATTATATTTTTCAATTATTTCATAATGAGTTTATATAATTGAGATGTAATATTCTGTAAATTATTAATTTTACATTGTTGAAAGACGATCTGGCAACAGAGCAAAGCGATAGAGAGATAGCGCCATCTGCTTTGTTGAATGATAGACAAGGACCATTGCTAATCAAACACTGCCATTATAACGTGGCCTGACTATAGTCCAGTCTAAACAAATCTGAAGAGCCATAAATTGTGCTAGAAAAACTGCTAGAAGGAGAAAAACGAGTAGAAAATGAAACAGTAGAACATTTACTCAGCATATGCTGCCATCTACCGGCTGTATTCGGGGATTGAAACATTTCAAATCGTCCACCAATCAGAAGCGAGGGGCGGAGCTTGGAAGGAGAATTTCTTGCATATGATTGGTCCGTTTTTTTATCATACCCACTTCTCAGCTATTACGTCATCTCCAGCTCCACATTGATCTTTCTTCATTTATTATTTTCATTCCTCAGAAATGATCTTATTCTCATTGTATAATAATATTGTATATGACTGTATAATAATATTCATAATGTCACTTATAACTTCATATAAATTGTCATAACTCCACTTGAAGTTTGATCAAAGTGGAACAACATAACCTACGTTTTTGGGCTACTTTACTTTTGGGCTTTTACTTTTATCGTAATACGGAAAGGGAACAGATCTGGGCTAAGCCAGTTTGTCCTCTCTAATCATGCATTTGATTTGTGTATTATAAAATGTAAATACGTGTATTCCTATCCAATCTATTTTAATATGATGAACATTATTTTGTTTGTTTCAGGATGCTGCTTCGTCACCTTTTATACACGAAAAAGTGCATTGGAAGCTCAAAATGCCCTACATAATGTCAAAACATTAGCGGGGGGTGAGTTATCCTGAAATCTTATATTACATTTGTTTGTTGACCGAGCGAAGTGAGGTCTAAGATTCAAGTCGACGGTTTGGCATTTCTCTTAATGTTTAAATGTTTATATGTTGCGCATTTACGGCGAAGCGCGGTAATAGATTTACATGAAATTTGACTGTTATGTTCCTTTATTAATTGCGCGTCGACGTATATACAAGGTTTTTGGAAATTTTGCATTTCAAGGATAATATAAAAGGAAAAAGGAGCCTCCTTCATACACCAATATTAGAGTAAAAAAAAATCAGACTATAGAATTATTCATCATAAATCAGCTGACAAGCGATTACACAGATGTGTGGAGAAGCCAGTCTATTGCTGTATTTCCATAAGGTCTATAGTTCCAATCAGGTACTTGTGGATGAGAATACTGCGTGAGGTCCACTGTTCACAGAACTACTAGTATTTTTCATGTTTGTAGTGACAGTATTGATGTGGTTGTTGCAAAAGTTTCATCAATCTTCAATTTAAGTGGAGAATGAAAGGTGGTTGATCTCAATATGATTGTTGTGCAACTGACCCTAATTGATGTGCCGATTAAATTTTAATCGTGATTAATTTCGCAAGAACCAATCAGAGAAGGCTGTTTCGAAAAATAAGCTTTTTCCGAATGGTTCTCATGGAATTAATCACGGTTAAAATTTAACCGGCCTTAGTGCAACCGGCACTAGGCATCTCTAATCTTATTGGAGATACACATCCTCTGTTTCACATAAATGACAATTGATTGTTTGTTTCTTTTTTATTAAAGATAATTTGACATCGAAAGATCGGGTTCCCAGAAATTTTATCTCAGACAGTAGAATTCCTCATAAGGAATCACTTTCAATAAAATATATTTTTTCTACAACTGTACGTAAAGAAAGAATCTACACACTCAATTCTCCTCGTAAAACAGCTAATTTCTGAGGAGAATCTACTTCTTCGCTCGCAAACCATCTGCGCATGCGCAGTAAATTTTCTTTATACTTCTAAATCATTTGCACATGCGCAGAAGAGTTCCTTTACGCTTCCAAATCATTCGCGCATGCGCAGAAGAGTTTCTTTACGCTTCCTAATCAGCTGATTGTAAGCAGCTCGCCAAAAAGTCAGATCTTAACCTGAAAAGTCGGTAATTGTAACTCCGCCGATATAAGTAATTTAACAGGTTTGGGCAGTTGTAGAAAAAAATGTGTATGTAATTCGCAGGTAATGCTTCTTTATCGCTCTTGCAAAATTATCACGCTCCGCTTCGCGTCGCGTGATAACTGTTTTGCGCGAGCGATAAAGTCGCGCATTACACTCTTAATACATAAATAGCTATTTCCAAGTATGCTGTCTCCAATGACTTTTCAACTACAAAAAAAATTCACAATACCCAATGTTTTTTAAAAAAACAGCACAATATTAGGCTACTATCTTTGACTCTAGACAGAGGTCTGTCTATAGTCAAAGCTACTATAGCCTACTTCAAAGAGATACATCCCTTTGAATCATCTTCTACTACGTTTCAATGAGAACATATTAATTTAATATTCATTTGATGACAAAAATGAGTAGTGGGAGAAATAGGCAGGAATAGCCCTTACCATTTCCAACACAATCAAAAAAGAAATATCCATATAGAATATGAAATATTAACTGGATGCAAATATCTCCTCATAAAAAATCCTCCAATTTCTTTCATCTTTTTAAACTCGGCATTTTAACAATTCTACCTGCCACTTGGACCTCGCTATAATTTCAACATTTCTCATCAAATTTCAAGAAATTCTTGGAATTAATTTCCTTTCCCTTCTCTCCGTAAAATGATAAAAGAATATGTTTAATTTCTCGAGAGAGGCTCCAATGTAATTTGGCTAACTTCAATCAAGCAGGTACAGGGAAGTATGATGAGTAAATAATACATATTATTCTCTTCCTCCTTCTTCTTCTTCTTCTTCTTCTTCTTCTTCTTCTTCTTCTTCTTCTTCTTCTTCTTCTTCTCTTCTTCTTCTCTTCTTCTTCTTCTTCTTCTTCTCTTCTTCTTCTCTTCTTCTTCTTCTTCCTTCTTCTCCTTCTTCTTCTTCTTCTTCTTCTCTTCTTCTTCTTCTTCTTCTTCTTCTTCCTTCTTCTTCTTCTTCTAGTTCCCTCCTCCTTTTCCTTCTTCTTCTTCTTCCTCTTCTTCTTCTTCTTCTTCTTCTTCTTCTTATTGTTCTTCTTCTTCTTCTTCTTCATACAGAATGAAATGAAGGTATTAATATTTTCTTTCTTGCCTTCAGAACAGATGAGAGGCCGGGAAGTGAGGTCGGCATTTTTCAAATTATTCTCTGGAAAATAAAAACATGTTTTAGAGTAGCCTTTGAAACAGTGGATGAGAAATTATTAATAAAACAGGAGTTTTCTGTTTGAGTGCCGTGGAGAGTTGAATATTTTCTGAAGTGTTCATGCATTCTATTCACTTAATTATTAGCAATTCTTTTCCACGTTTTTTATCACCTTTCATATCGTTTTTCGCTTGCTTTTTTCATCAGAGGTGAGGTCAGAATGTGGAGGATGATATCACGTGGGGTTGAAATGTGGAAATTATGTGTGTGTAATGAAATTTTTCGAAAATCATGGCTACTTTAATTAGTTTGGAAGGGTTTCTGCATTTTCTCTTTTACCTCGCCTTATTTCATCTTGTTGTTGATCCTCTTTTTCTAATTTCTGTGCCTTTCTTTCTTTTGATCACTCTCTGCTTCTTCATATACTGGGCTTCTTCAAATAATTATGAACGATTGTTTCTATTCTATCGACATACAATTTTTTCCTACAGTTACCCGAAAAAGTGCTCATTCCCGCATCAATAATAATTATAGTACGCACCCAGTGCGGGAATGTAGATTTGAGTGCAAAGTACTTTGCCGCACTTCAAATTTGCAACATAACAACACAAAATAGTTAACATGCTTTGTGACGGTAGAGTGCGGCAAAGTAGAAGAAATGTTGGTAAAAACGAATATGTTGATGGCTGGAAATTTTTGTAAAATAGCTGATTATTACCACGAGATATTGAATAAGAAACAGTGAATAAACAAGAAGTTTTGATAGTATTCAATATCAGTAATTTATTTCTATTCAAGTTATCATGAACGATTTTTTATGTGTGAGATGCCTATATTTTTAACTAGAATACATTGGAAACATTTATTGACCATTTTTACTTTCCTTGCCCTACTACCATAGGTAAGGAAAGTATTGCTTTCCAAAAAAAATTAAGGTACCCCAATTTCAAATTTTCTATACGTTTCAAGGTCCCCTGAGTCCAAAAACATGATTTTTGGGTGTTGGTCTGTGTGTGTGTATGTGT
Organism: Nilaparvata lugens; assembly: GCF_014356525.2. Classification (NCBI taxonomy): domain Eukaryota; kingdom Metazoa; phylum Arthropoda; class Insecta; order Hemiptera; family Delphacidae; genus Nilaparvata; species Nilaparvata lugens. The sequence goes on from NC_052508.1 coordinate 7,546,954, forward strand.
GTATGTGTGTGTGTGTGTATGTCTGTGAACACGATAACTCCATTCCTAATTAACCGATCGACTTGAAATTTTAAACTCAAGGTCCTATACCATGAGGACCCGACAATAAGAAATTCAATAAAATTCAATTCAAGATGGCGGAAAAAATGGCGGATAATTACTAAAAAACCATGTTTTTCACGTTTTTCTCGAAAATGGCTCTAACGATTTTCTTCAAATTTATATCATGGATAGCTATTTATAAGCCCTATCAACTGGCATAAGTCTCATTCCTGGGAAAATTTCAGGAGCTCCGTAATATTCTTGAGAAAAATGGCGGATAATGACTAAAAATCCATGTTTTTCACCGTTTTTCTCGAAAACGGCTACAACGATTTTCTTCAAATTTATACCATGGATAGCTATTTATAAGCCCTATCATCTGGCATAAGTCTCATTTCTGGGAAAATTTCAGGAGCTCCGTAATATTCTTGAGAAAAATGGCGGATAATGACTAAAAATCCTTGTTTTTCACCGTTTTCTCGAAAACGGCTCTAACGATTTTCTTTAAATTCATACCATGGATAGATATTTATAAGCACTATCAACTGGCATGAGTCTCATTTCTGGGAAAATTCCATGAGCTCCGTAATATTCTTGAGAAAAATGGCGGATAATGACCAAAAAACCAGGGTTTTCACGGTTTTCTCGAAAATGGCTTCAACGATTTTCTTCAAATTTAAACCATGGATAGCTATTCATAAGCCCTATCAAATGACATGAGTTCTTTCCTTGGAAAATTGCAGGAGCTCCGTAATATTCTTGAGAAAAATGGCGGATAATTACTGGAAAACCATGTTTTTCACGATTTCTCAAAAATAACTTGACCAATTTTTTTCAAATTCATACCCTGTATAGTTATTTATCAGCTCTATTAACTGGCATGAGTCTCCTTTCTGGGAAACTAATGGGGGGTCCACCCCATCCTTGAGAAATGGACTTTGTAACCTCCTTCTCGTGCATGAGGTAGGTAGGTAGAGCAGTTCATAAAAAGAACACATAGTCGAGATATTTCATCTGTAGAACAGCTGTTTTGACGACTTTAAAAAAATGACGACTAAAAAAATCATCGATTTCACATTCACACAAAGAAAAAGTACTTTGAAAACAATTATATATACACCATATACAGAAGTCTGATCGTAGTTTCAAATATGAGCAAGGAAAGTTGTGTGAGTGTACCACACCAGATTTTTATGATCAAGGAATCAAGTATTTTTATATCTTCATTTACTTTAGTGGTTAGGCTACTTTTGTTTCTGATACTAAGGCTGTGATTGTTATATTTTCAAAACAATAATGTATCCATTAGGTTTGAAACATAAATATTTACACTTCAAAAAAGTTATTCAGTTCTTCAACTCCCCGAAACTCTCTACTCACTTTTCGTAGAACAACTTCAATGAATGCCGTTGCTGAATTAGAAACAGAATACAGAATAGATGTTATTGAATACCGTAATCAAAAACACTGGATTTACATCCTGTTTACTCAACAGTGACTTGAATGATTGAAGTTCAGCATTTCAGGTAAATGTAATGTCTATAAAATATATTCGTTTAAAATAACGTTATATCACGTTTTAAATAATGCAGTATAATCTTGATTATACTGATGATAGTGGTCCCTTGCCAGAAAAGCAGAAATACCAACATCTACTAATGTATTTACAAGAAAAAACAAGCTGAAACTATATTTTTACACTAATTGTGTATAATATATCATTCAGACTCAAACTTGAGGATATTTGAAACTGGAATAAAGTAGTACACATGAAATTTTTAGAATGGTCAGGTTAGACTTAAGTCCGTCCTGAGAGCTGATCACTAGCCTAATCCTTGATCAGTCCTGGGCATATTAACTTATTTATTCATTTACATTAATAGAAAAATTAAAACATAAGCTTACAGCTTTGATCACATAGACAAATTAATCAATAAAACATATTAATGGGCACCGTATAAGTATAAGCAAAGTTTTGCTGCAAAACTTTTGTGTTTTCGGATAGGAGAATATTGAACTGTTAGTCAAGGGTGAAGTATAACGTTTGTGAGGCTCATTGATGGCTTAAAAATATATCCAGACAAGTGATATGGCCATTTCTACACTTGGCTGATGACTTCTTGTAGATGAAGCATTATTATAATTGAATCTCATATAACTTTATAATATTCATTCTATTGTCATTTAGACTGAATTTGAAATAATTCTGTTGTGGAATGGTTGCAATATTTATTATCAGCATTAAAAATACTAAAGATTTGCACAAACAAACATTTTATTTGGTGTAGGACATGTTCACCGTCTATTACTGACTTTTCACATTCTATGGTAACTGTAGGGAAAATTTAATGTGCAATACGTGCGCAAAGTTTCTTTGCTGCACTCGAGAAACCATCATTCCGAGTAAACGTTTCTTTCGGTGCAGCAAAGTGGCACTTTGCGCACTAGTTGCACAAATAACTATTTCCTACTCATAATTAATTATTGTTCTTCATGTAGTGATTTTGACGGACGATGATATCTCAATTTTATTCCAAGCTTTGACATTATTAAAGATTGTGTTCATATTAAGATAGTTAGTGTAGAGAAAAGCGAAGGATAGAGAGAAGAAGAAGAAGAGGAAGAAGGAGAAAAAGGAAAATTTGAGAAGGTGTAGATATAGTAGAAAACTGGTAGCAAAATAAAATCACACATGCATGTATTCAGACCATGAGTTCTCAGGTCACATGAATTTATTCCCACAGAGAATTTAGAGGTTCACTCGGTTGAGATGCTGAAATTCAGCAGGTTTCTCCAACATAATAGACGCCAAAATTCACAGTATACGAATTTGAATACTGTGCTGGAATTTGAAGACTTCATAGATTTGTGTGAACTGTTATGAATACGAATGTTATACTGTATCTTGAAGATGGATCATTTCAGGAAAATACGAGGTTATGAATAGGGAGGCTAAATATCATGTCTTCAAAATGGAACATTTCAGGAAAATACGAGCTTCAAAGCAATCGTGTTCGCGGAGCTGATATTATGATGTGTGCTCGAATTCCAAGGTACAATGAAGAAGAGATGGAGTAGAAGATGGTTGCGGGGGGAGGAAGGGGATAGAAAGAGGAGGAACAAGCGTAGAGTGACAGAGAATGAGGGGAGGCTAGAATTACAATATCTCTATGAATTTGTACAAACATTAACATGAGAATTTTAGGGCCAGTCTCCGAGCTCGAGATTCAGCTAAGTTCTAGACTTTAAACAGCTGGAGTCAAAAAATTGGCGCGAAGTCGAAGTCCACGATTAAATTTTGATAAAAAGAAAATTGAACACAAAATAAAATGAAGAGAAAAAAGTGTAGTTTCAGTTATTTAAAATTATTTAGGAATGTTTCATTTCGTCAAGGAAAAACGTTTCCAATCATAGAAATGAGAAAAAAAAGATTATCATAAAATCTGCAACTACGCCCCGGTTCGGAAAGCTAACTTTTTTAATTCCAGCTGTTTGGTGTCCAGAGCTCGGAGACTGGCCCGGAGAAATGAGAAGGTTAGGGACAGAGTAGGCTATGGTTTGCTTCCATTGGTAGATGTTTTCCTTATCAGTGAGTGTTACCATAGATAGAGAAACAATAGCGTAAGTAGATAATCCATGGTATAGGGAATTTATGTCGCAACTTTTACTCTTATCTCAAGCTGATTACTCTCGATTATTGTCAATTTGTACTGTTTTGTTGGGGTGATATTGTATGAACGGCACAATTTGAGAGACTACCAGCATCACACAGCTGCATATGAAAGACTTACTTGAACTATCGGCTTGGGAAAACAGTAAAAGTTGCGACATAAACGCCCTATACCATGGGATATCTACTTATGCTATTGTTTCTCTATGGTGTTACATAGTAGCCTATAGGAAACTGGACAAAACATGTTCACAGAAAATATAACTTAGCGTCGAAGATCATCTTCCTGGTCCGGTAGCTGCACAGTCGAACTATGATGGGTCGGTCCTTGGGTTTAGCTTGCCCTTGTTGAGGTGGTTGACGCCTTCCAACGCGATGCGAGCGGTTGACATCCGCCAAAGTCACGGGCACGTTCAGCTTCTTGTTAAAGACATCGAGCGCCAGCAGGTCCGTGTCTTCTTTGTCACTCTCCGGGATCCCAAAAATACGTATAGAATGTCGGCGCCCATATTGCTCGAGGTCGTCGACCTTCAGGTGACAAGACACCTCCAGCTCACGAATTCTATCGTGCAGCTGTTTGTTCTCCTCCTTCAATGCCTGAAGTTCCTCGAAAATAGATTTCACAGCCATTGATACAGCACTGTGGACAGACTCTTCGATTTGCTGTCGAATAATGAGGAGGGTCTCTTCGGACAATGCTCCAGAAATAGCTGGCTTCAGAGCATTGACCTCATTCTTCGGTGTGCCTCTATTCGGTCGAACCATCGTGTACCGTTAGGTGGATTTACACTTTTATAGGCGAGAAGGTGAACTGAAGATTTAGGAATGTTTTTTCAAGATAAATAAAAGAGTGTGAGTTAATCAAAATATAATTTCACTATTGAATTAAGCTCGAGAAACTGAATAACTAGATGTATAATTTGAAGTGAATTGAACTGTATAACCCTACGAAATATCTGTTAGAAGACGGAGCCGAACTGACACACGTTTACTCACTCGACATAACCGACGAGAGAGGAAGAGAGAAAGAGAGAAGAAAGAAGGATGAAGAGAGCAAATTGTACCACACTATAGAGCAAAGAAGAGAGAAGAGAAAAAGGAAGAGGAAGAGAGAGCGAGAAGAAAGGAGGATGAGGAAGTAACAGAAGAGGTTTCAAACTTTTCAAAGTTGCTGCCGCCATTTCGCTGCAACAGTGATTTATTCCCGCGCAAAATTTAATATTCTCTCTCCCAGTTGTCGTGCCTGAAAATGTGAAAACTATAACACAGCAACTTTAGACAATTGTTTGGACATTAATCAATTGGCCCAACTAAATTTCCCGTCACAAAGTATGACATGTATATTGAAAAATAAGTAAACTCCTGTCTTGAAACTTTCTGCTCGGTGGATTTATCTTACAAACTTCGAGTTCAGAGTGGATTCTTTCGACTTGAAATTGTGAGTTTTTTTCTGTTAGAATCTGTTTCAGGGCCGAGGTTTTAACGTAGATCAATCAGCTGTTAGTTTAATCTCAGAATGTTAATAATGAATGCGAACATAATCTTTATTCAAACCGAGATTACGGTCAATTAGTTCAACCATACAGAAAGTATAGCATAAGAAGATATCCCATTGTATAACTTGAGTTCTAACACTCCCAAAAAACAGTAATAATAGACAGTAGTCGACAGCAATAGGTGTGAGTTATCAAAAATCGTTTTGAAATTTGGTTAATAAACGAGTTATACCATGCGATATCATCTAATGCTATATTTTTTCTATAGGTGCGTACAGATATACGCGCCGCGAACATGAGCAATTCATTTCTCATCAGCTGATTATATCTGTATTTTTACAGAAACGGTGAGATACAGATATAAAAAGCTTGGCATCAGCTGATTAAAAGTGAATTGCTCATGTTCGCGGCGCGTAAATCTGTACGCACCTTTTGACAGTATTATATTGTTGCCAAGGAATTGCCTATGAATAGAATCTATTTATTTATTGATTCAAGGCACAAAATAATTCATAATTCGGTTTTTTATTTTTAATAGATTATGATATTCCAAATGATTGAACAAAAGTCAAGTCTCACATTCAAGTAACAATTAAATCCAATCCTACATCACTATGGGTCTCTTTAGACTCAGTGGGAATTGTCATATTGTATAAGTAAATAATGTAAAATCGGGGCACCGAGCTTTGCTCGTTATTTTTATTTATTGATAAACAGAACACAATTCTCTAAAATGATCGTGTTCATATTTCACAGCTGCCTATACGTCATCTTATGAATTTCGGGGATGCGATATTTTGATTTTTCACATACTCACTCGCTCACTCACTTTTTTACTATCCACAGCTGTTTCAGCCAAGGATGAATTATCCTTCTAATGTCGTTCAGTGAGTTTTCTCAAGGATGAGACCTAGTGCAATCGAATCTTTATATCATAAACCTACTATGTTCCAAATTTCGTGGAAATCGTTAGAGCCGTTTTCGAGATCCGTTAAACATAAATAACCAGATATAAAAATAGCCTGATATAAAAATAACCAGATATAAAAATAGCCAGATATAAAAATAACCAGATATAAAAATAGCCAGATATAAAAATAACCAGATATAAAAATAGCCAGATATAAAAATAACCAGATATAGAAATAACCAGATAAAAATAACCAGATATATAAATACAGAAATTGCTCGCTTAATATAATAGGATAACGTCCCTACTACAAGAACATTATAAACACGTGAAAAAAATTAATAAACCAACATTTAAATCATACAGCAGTGATTTTTGCAACCTGGTCTCTAGTTTCTCCCAAAAATAATCCGTTTTTTCCACTGTCAGTGAGTACTTTCACCAGATTTCCTTGCAACAGACCTGACTTTTCCATCATTATTTCCCACAAAGGAAATTGTATCAAGTTACCTCTCACAGATCCCACAATTTGTTTACCGAGGAAACCCAGAAGAAAAGTCGGAAAAACTGAAAGATGGAAAGGAGACGTGTAGAAGAAAAAAAAGGAGAGGTTTCAAATTTTGTTCACCGAGAAAAACCAGGAGAAAAGTCGGGAAAACTGGAATGAAGATGGGAGACGTGTAAAATTGAGGAAATGGAGGGGTTTCAAATTTTGTTCACCGAGAAAAACCAGAAGAAAAGTCGAAAAACTGAAAGATGAAAGGGAGACGTGTAGAATAAAGGGAACTAGCTTGATAGAGAGGTTTCAAAGCCACAAGGTAGTTCAAAAGAAAGCGGGAGTCTCAAGATTCAACTAAGGAATGCTGAGATGTTGAACAAAGAGAGTGAGGGATTACTTTGTAAGGCATCGCAGGATCTGATATCATATTTGAGAGATCTGAAAGCTTCAGATTTCGAACAAATTTGGTCAGACTCGATTCGCGGAATGGTGAGACAGACTTAATCGAGTGATGAATTTCAAAATAATGCTTTCAAATCTCTTGAAAGTCTTTGAATTTTCTAAAAGTTTTATGAGAATGTGTATGAGGGAGAGGAGTGGGTGAAGGAAAAACAGTGGAAGGGGAAAAGAAGGATAAAAATAGGGGAGAAGTGGAAGGTGGTGAAGGAGAATAATATTCTCGTACATTATGTATTTTTTTTACTCAAATTAATAAAAACAATATAAAAATTGTAGTAGGCTACCCTTTATTGAAAACTCTAAAATATTTTAACGACTATTTTCGACCATAGGTGGTCACTTTCAAGCTCAAAACTATGATCAAAACTAGTCGTTAAATATTTTAAAGTTTTTTATAAAGGGTACTACAAGTTTTTATATTGTTTTTATTAATTTGAGTAAATGAAGCCCATATAAGTGATGTGATTTTTTGATTTACTCACTTTCATTTTTAGGGCTACTGAGTTGTGTTGTGAAATAGAAGTTGTTGTACTTTTAACTTTTGAACCCTTCCATCTATCAACATCAAATGAAAAAAAATCTTTTTAGTTTTAACCTTACATTTGTGTTGTTGAAATAGAAGTGTAGGCCTACTTGATAAATTCTATTGTGTTTCAGTTCATTTGATTTCTTTGTTCAAGTAGATTATAGATAAGCTGTCTCAAAATACTAAAACAATAACTCAAAAAAGACTAAGACGTGATGCAACTTTGTTGGTTAACTAACTCGATCTTTATTATAAATAATATTTTGAAAACACAAATTTTCCATATGGTGAAAAAAATGGAACAGAAATTTTCATTATGGAAAAGTATAACAGCATCACACACAACACAAATGTAAGGTTAAAACTAATAAGATTGTTTTTAATTTGATATTGATAGATGGAAGGGTTCAAAAGTTATCGTCGAACAAACGTACAACAACTCCACACTCAGTCGAAAGTAAAAACTCGCTAAAATCGTTCAACAATCCATTTTTCATATTTTTGCTATGTAGAGGTCCACGTTATAATGTAATGGCAGTATTTGATTAACATTGGTACTGCTATCCTTGTCTATCACCTGACAAAGCAGATAGCGCTATCATTCTCTAGTTCCGCATCGTTGCCAGATCGGTTTTCATACACTGATCGTATTCCAACAAAGTGGAAATAGAATTGATTGACAAAATCCAATATCAATGATGAAGTTATTATTGATTATCTAAAAATATATTTCCTTGACGAATAAAATATAATATATATGTTAATATGTATGAAATCAGGGCTACTCATTTCTATTTATAAATAGTATATTTCGCACCTAGGGCCGAAAATGAGACTTTTCCGGCTCGAAATCGGTTTTCAAGTCCGAGGCCGTAGGCCGAGGACTAGAAAAGATTGAGAGCCGGAAAAAAACATTTTTGCCCGTGGTGCGAACACTATTTTTCGCCACACAGAGAAATAAACAATATACTGTATGAGAATAATAATTGTTTATTAATTGAACTTCCAAAGCCAAAGTGGAAGTTCATAGCTCTAGCAAATCCAAGGTAATCTGAATATCAGGAAATTGTCCAAGTATTTTTATTTTTTATTCTGATTTGTTTAAATAACCTAAAAGATTGTGTACAATTATGTGGGAGGTTGAGTTTATACTTTTTTATTCTTTCAAATGACAATAAGATGATATTATTATAAATGTTTTAATTATTGAATAAGAAACACAAGTGATGAAAAGTTTTTTGATCAGCTGTTTTAGCACACTCGAAATTTGGCCAATCTTAGTTCCATGTTAGCGGCCGGAAAGGGTACTCTTTCCGACCTTAGCCGGAAAGAAACCTGTTTCTCACGTCAGACGGGAGTCGTCTGCAAATAATGTCTTACAGATCTACTTAGGGACTGGAAAACAGCTGCTTTCTGTGCAGTGTGATGAAAATATAATATAGTACCCTTTCCTGAAAATAATTAAATAATAGATTAAGAATAGAATTTATAACTTGTTATTTTATAAGTAAATATATAATTGATTATTTTTAACAAGAATGAACAGTTAGTGCCGGTTGCACAAAAGCCGGTTGAGTTTTAATCGTGATTAATTCCACGAGAACCAATCAGAGAAGCCGTCTTTTCTAGAAGCCCTTCCCTGATTGGTTGTCGTGAAATTAATCACGGGTAAAACCTTAACCGGCTTTTGTGCAACTGGGACTTAGTATTCCATTCCAACATATACCGGTATCAGCTATCATCTATACAGAAGGCAGTGGCAGGCAGAGCATAGGCAACGCTGTTCTTCCATCTTTCTCCACTGCCATTACAATGTGGATCTCTCTATAGATAATAGCATAGAGGGAAGATAGCGTAACCACTATCATGCCCTCTCTTTCTTCAGCCGTCAACCTTTCCGGGGACTGCAGCAATTGAATATTCATGCCAGCATCAAGAGAAGGAAGGCTACATCCTTTTTTGTATCATCACCCTTCCTTTATTCAGCTTTTCCTCTATTCACCTCTTTCTTTATTCAGCAGTCGGCTAAATTCCGGCGCACAAGTCTCCCACATTTCGAGGATCGTCCTTTTTTCGTCCCGATAATATAATATTCATTAATTTCTTGCAACGTCCATCAGTATTCATCGGCCATTGTTCATTCAGGATTCATCCAAAGGCAGTCTACAATTTCTGATAAAGCACAATTTATGTCTCTACCATCATGGAGGGAATATCCCATGGTATAGGACGTTTATGTTCCAAATTTGGAGCAAATTCTTGTTTAATGAAGCCAATTACTGTTTTGTTGGGGTGAGAATGTATTAGACACAGTATTAGAGACTATCAGCGTCACATAGCTTTACGAAAATAACTACTAGGACTATCGGCTCGAGTTAACAGAACATATGGGACATGTTAACCATCAACTCTCAGTATTCCTTTTAACACTGACACTGTCCATTAAATCGATACTGCTGACTCAATAAGTCTCAGGGTTAAAGCATAGAGAAAACATAGCATAAGAAGATATTCTATGGTATAGGGCCTTTATGTTCTAGATGTCACTGTTAACTCAAGCTGATAGTCCCAGTAGTTTTATCACGTGCAGCTTTGTGACGCTGGTAGTCTCTCATACTGTGCCGTTCTTCCACTCTCTACCCAACAAAACAGTAGTAGACAGTAACCAGCTTGACTTAGAAATCGGCTTGGAATTTGGAACATAAACGACCCATAACATGGGATATCTTCTTTTCTCTATCATGGTAGAGACATTATGCGTTATCACAGACATTGTAGACTGCCTACAATCGGCTTGAAATTTGGAACATAAACGTCCTTTACCATGGGATATCTTGGTCGAATCAAACTACAATAGTACACCCTCCTCATAGCTTCATTCGCGGTGAGAACGCGGAGAAATGACGGTGTGAACGGAAAAGTGCCATCATTGAGTTCCTTTCATTTCCTCTGACACATTAAGGTGCGTGCTTCGAACACGAGATGTTACGCAAGGGTTTGCTAGAGGTTCGCAATATGTTCGCGTGCTTGTCGTATTGTTGACTTCGCTACAACCTAACCTCAAAAATGTGGAACGTTCAATCCAGCTGATCGGATGACAAAACTAAATGAAACAATAAAAATTATTCTAAATCATTTCCAAGTAAAATATTCTGACCAGGGGATTGCTGGGTAGCATAATAATACATTATGTTGATTAATTATGTTTTTATAATAAATTGATGATAATATGTTTGTTGCATTTATGTTGATGTTTTATTACAAAAAAGGTTATGTCTGTCAATGTTTTGAAAGATGAAAGGCGTGGTTGCGAGGTTGGCTTCTTTCTTCTACACTCTAAATGCTGGTACCTATTATTAAAAATGTTTTCATTATTTTACATTATTCAATTTTGATGATTTAATAAGTAATTATTAATTTTGATAATTTTATATGCTAACACAGAGATCGTAACTGTTCCAAGAAAAACATAAACCGGGAATGCGCAATCATTGGTCAGTTCGCCTTAGGAATTTGCCAATCTCGCGCTGTGTAACGCGCTCTGTACGCGTTCTGCTCTTGCTCGACCTGCGATCATCTTACGATCTGCTCGTGTGACGTTCGTTTGCGGAGCAGAGCGTGAGTCTGTACAGATGTGAATAGAGCTGTTAAGTGAGCAATTGAAGTTCATATGGTAGGCTACTGTACAAGAAACATGTACAAGATCACATGAAGAACCTTTGATCTTCAGCCAACATAATCTCAAACATTTGATAAAGAAGAATTACTCCACTAACATTATGCAGTGATAAACAGTGCTTGAGAGAATAACTGGTTCTTTCCAGCACTATTCAGCCAGCAATATAAATTCAGGATAAATGATGCACACTAATTCAATTACGTAAGTTCAACCGAGTCAAATTAACAAACGTCAGCACCCCATGGCTTGCTCACGCAAATAGTTTCAAAGATGAAGATGATGGTGAAGAAGAAGGTAGAAAAGAAGAAGAAGAAGAAGAAGAAGAAGAAGAGAAGAAGAAGAAGAAGAAGAAGAAGAAGAGAAGAAGAAGAAGATGATGATGAAGAGGAAAAAGAAAAATAAGTATGAGTTGAAGGAGAAGAAAAAGAAGGAGGAGAAGAAGGAGAAGTAGAATGAAAAAAGGAGAAAAGAAAAAGAAGAAGAAGTGGAAGATGAAGGAGAAGGAGGAGAATTAGGAAAGTAATAAGAAGAAGAAGGAGTAGAAGTGAAAGTAGTGGAAGAAGAAGAAGGAGAAGGAAACACTTTGTAAAATATTGAATCCGGTCAGGTGAGCGTGTGCTATCAATTACTCTCTGTACAAGAGAGATAGAAGAAAGAGATAGGAAGTGAGGTGGAAGCCGGTGTAAGAGGGGTTGGAAACTCAACGCGCTGGTTAAGTAAAGATTTACCCCATACTTTGTATGCAAAGTCAAATGCCATGGAACCCCCCACCCCTCTCATTCAGAGGTGAACGTGTAGTAGAAAATTCTTTTTCACCTCGTTTTTTCGGTTCCTAACTCACCCTTCCTCTCACTCATTCTTCCCCTATTTCTCCTCTCTCCATCTTCTTCTTATCTGATATCACATTGAGATTGCATCCTTCCGCTAAATTTCAATGCTCGTTCCGAATCACCTATCACACTCCAATCTCTCGCGTTTTTTTCTTTTCCTTAAACTACTTCCTTCCTTTTTCTAATCACAGTCTGCTCTCTCATTTCTAATTACTTCATTTTTTTCACTCCCTCTCTCTCTCACACTCTCTCGCTCCCTCTCTCTCTCTCTCTCTCTCTCTCTCTCCTCTCTCTCTCTCTCTCAGGAAAGAACCTCTTATAATGATTATATTTGCTCTCATATCATGTTTTCCTCTCCAATAACATTCCCTCTCCTAAGATTTTCATCTCTCAAGTCCTTATTTTAACACCACTTTTAACAAACGCTAAACCACGATTACGTGTGGGTATGGTTGCATTTATCATAAACGGGGTTTAAACGAAAACTAGGTTTGAGTGGCAGTTGGTTCTAAGTCTGATGATTTTGAATTGGTTTTTTAATATGATTTTTTGTTCATTGAGAATCAACTGACGCTCAAACCAAGTTTTCGTTTTGGTGAATTCGATCCTAAGTATCTGCATACGGGCCGTATATTTTTGGGAAGTTATTCTAGTTCTAATTTGACAGCAGTCTGTACAACTATTTACAACATAGTATAGTACAACTATGAATCTGCTGTCAACATAGTTATGGACATAAACTTAATGACAGCCTGAGAAAATAGAATAGGAGTTTTTATAATATAGAATTTCTGCTATATTCTCTCTAATCATAGCAGATCAGTGAATTGATCAGTGATGATCAGTGATCATAGCAGATCAGTTTTGATTCGAATTGAGAATTGGTTATTAGATCAATCGTTAGGTCATGTCAAATACCCTGAAATTAATCAGGTGCAACCAGAAAACTCTGACTCCACACCTGAGTCAGACAGGTCACTCGATATCATACTAGTTTTATCATGAAGTAGAAACAGTAGTCAACAACTCTTTCCATATTCTGTTTCCCTCTCAATTCTCTTCCCAGATACCACTGGCTAGATTGCAATCAATTCTGAGCCACACAGCGCAATAAATGAAGATACATGAAAGATGAAACCCATTGTTGCCAACTTCACAACAACTGACATCAAAATAAACTACACCGCCTTTCAACTAGGTCACTTCTATGGTGAGATAATCCACTTTATTCTGTCAGCGTCAGTTGAATGGGGAGGTATTGATGAAGTATACGGGAAGTGCTGACAATTTTGAATCTCACTTCAGCTCTGATTTCATCGGGGAGTGCGCGAACATGTGTGTGCGTGTGTGAGTGAGTGTTGTGTCTATATCTATACACAGATACACCCCTAAACTATCTATAGGAGTAAACGAGAATCTAGCACGTTGTTTGTATACCTATGTACACCCGTGAACGACCTATATATGACGGTAACTGACCATATTTACAGTCGAACAACCCAATGAACAAAGTAAAGTCTTCGGCCACTTTTTCATACCGTTGTAAAATTTACGTTCAGAATCGACGAAAATCCAATCTAGAATCTCCGAATTGTGCGCGGATATAAATTTTATCGTCCAAATAAAAGAGAAATTACAAAAATTCGAAAAACTCTCCACGTCCGTACAGCGTGGAAAGGTTATCATTGGATTCGTTGGATCTACCTTCTTTATCCAACCAGATTGTGATCATATTCTATTGTCTCATTCTGGATCAGCAACCTTTGTTTAATGGACATTTTATTCCGTTATATAGATACTTTTATTGGCAGCCTGTGTTTCCGACATATTTTATCTCATTCTTATTGCTTGAACAATACTTCTGATTTGATTTTCTCTTTTTCTCTCTTGCTCTTCGTTTCTGTATTATTTTCTCTCTTTGTTTGTTTCAGTGGTCATTGGATACTCTCTATGTACTGGTATCTTTGATCACCATCCCACTCATAAAAGACTCTATATTTTAATATTATAGAAGATAACCATATAGTATGATGATCATTATAGTCTGTCTATAGAATCATTTCACTTTTATTAATTAATTTCTTATTAAAATGTTCAGTGAAATTTTATTATATCGACCTTTGTTTTCGAGATACATTATATCGATTTTTCGATATTTCTTAAAAACATCAATAATCAGAAAACTATAAGTCGAAATTCAATTCTAAGGATATGGTTGAAAAAATTTGCAATAAGATTCATACAATTTTTCCTGTGTTTGACATTTTTAAAACTTTTTGTGAGCGTTCAAACTGGTTGAAATTTACCTTTGAACTCGACAAATAAACATTTTCACCCTTTAGCGCTTATGAAAAGTCAAAAACCGTCAAACAAAGGGAGAAATTCAATGAATATCATTGGAAATTTCTTCCTCTTTCTAACCATATCATTATAATAGACATTGACTGATAGTTTCCCAGTTATCGACGTTTATAAAAAATATCGAAAAATCTTTATATCTTGAAAACTAAGGTCGATATAATAAAATGTTACGATAAATTTTTTTTGCAAATTTAATGTAGATTCTATGGTTATACCAATGAATAGGTATGTATGGTAATTTCATGAGGCTCAATACAATTTTGAACTGTTTTCTGTTCACTTCCTCCCTTATTAATACTATAATGAAGGAAAGAACTGGCTTATACACGCACGGGATAGGAAAATTATGTTTGACGCATCATCACGTCTGAACTACTGGACTGATTAACTTGAAATTTTGCATACAGATTCTAAATTAACAGATGATGTTTATAGGCATATTTCAATTCTTCAAGGTTTCATCACGTCGAGTTTTAAAATAGACCCTTGCGAAGCACGGGTTTCCTGCTAGAAAATATAAAAAAAGATAATGATATACAAAGTCAGACTGTAATAAGGAAGAAAATGTTGTAAAAAGTAAATAGCGTTGCAATAGTATATAATTTATTGCCACTCTATTTACTTTTTACAACATTTTCTTCCTTATTACAGTCTGACTTTGTATATCATTATATTTTTTTATATCTTGTATCCAGCACTTTAAGGAAAAACAATAAATTTTATCGCTTTTCAGGCCGTTACGAGTTGAAAATTTTATTCTCCTTTTTTCTTTCGGAAAACCCCTGGATTAATAATTGGGTAGTAACGTTTCCACGAAAACGATGGCTCGTGAAATATGAGGTAGTATGCAATATAACGTGAAATGTGAGGCCTAGTTGAGGTGATAAAGTTATGAATGAACAGTTCTTAAAATGATGTGTTTTATCACATTGTAGTTTTATATTTAGAATTAAATCGTTATGACGTCATCAAATGATAATGTGAAAATTATAATGATGCAAAAATAATTCAACCTTAATTTGAGCAGCGAAGAAGAAACAAACAATATAATATAATAGAATGACTGCCTTTATTTTTGACCTAGGAGGGAGAAGTTAGGGCAAGCCGGCCCTCTCTTACACTCAAATCGAAGATTCCCCCACAATTGAAGATAAAAAAGCATGACCTTAGAAACTTTTGTTCGAAGCCTTTAACCGATGATGACTCAATTTGTCTGCCAAAAATGTGTAATAACAGTTCCTATATCCTAAGAAAAAAGTAAAAAATTCAACTTTCAAACCTCTATGGGCTGGTTTCCGAGCTCGGGATTTAGCTAAGTTCTAGACTTTAAACAGCTGGAGTCGGAAAATTGGCTTTCCAAAACGGGGCGTAGTCGCAGTCCACGTTCAAATTAAATTTTGAAAAACTAGAAAACTTAACACAAAATGAAATAGAGAGAAGATACTGTAAAGTTTCAGCTATTTAGAATTATTTAGGAATGTTTCATCTCGTTAAGGGAAAACATATAAAATATTATAGAGCTTAGAAAATGAAGATTTTCATGAAAACTGCCACTACGCCCCGTTTCAGAAATCCAATTTTCTGATTCCAGCTGTTTAGAGTCTAGAACTTGGCTAAATCCCGAGTTAGCTCGGAAATCGGCCCTAAGAATTCACATGCAAAATTTCAAGTTGATTAGTTGAGTAATTCAGACGTGATGATGCGTCATTCGTGTATTTCCTATCCCGAACATGTATGAGCCAGCTCTTTCCTTTATCATATTAAGCGAGCAATCTCTTTATTTTTATATCTGGTTATTTATTAATATTTATATATTGTTATTCATGTTCAACGGATCTCCAAAACGGCTCTAACGATTTTCACGAAATTTGGAACATAGTAGGTTTATGGTATAAAAATTCGATTGCACTAGGTCTCATCCTTGGGAAAACTCGCTGAGCGACGTTAGAAGGATAATTCATCCTTGGCTAAAACAGCTGAGACTTTCGTCGTCTGTGGATGGTAAAAAATTGAGCGAGTGATTCTGTGGAAAATCAAAATATCGCATCCCCGAAATTCATAAGCTGACGTATAGCCAGCTGTGAAATGTAAACACGATCATTTAAGAGAATAATTATTGTTACAGATGGAATTAAATAGAGAATGCATTTATTCAAATGCTAATAAATATATAATTATTATTAACGAAAATCCGAAATAAATGCTGTAAATCACCCCGAAGACATCTGCCACTGCAGACATTGACAACAGGGTTAACAGCTAGATGGAAAATTCGATGAGAACTCCTATCCAAACATTAGTTGCCAGCCCGTGAATCGAACCCGGTACCTCCCAATTGCAAGTCAGGAATGCTTACCCTTACACCAAACTGACTATCTCTGGATAGCAGCGCTCATTTTATACGGAGCCATAGCGGCCAACCAGTTACAGATGGAATTAAATAGAGAATGCATTTATACTAATGCTAATTAATATATAATTATTTAGGATTTTCGTTTATAATAATTATTGTGTTCTGTTTATGAATGAAGAAAAATAACGAACGAAGCTCGTTGCCCTGATATTAGATAATAAAACGAGATATAATGGAACTTGAAAACTTCTATTTTGGAGCTTATGTCCCAATAAAGATAAATTAATATGATATGGTTTTCGTCAGTACACGACCTACCCTCAAGGAAATCATCTCACATTTCAAAAGTCGTCAGATGTTTTGATAATGTTGATATAATACCTCTCAAACTTTGTTAGGCTCTCAGTTGAGGTTAGTAGCACAAATCTGACAGGGAAGAAACTCAAACCTCCCTTAGCCAGAGGTCAGACGTGATATCTCTCATGTGGTGTGCGATTTATTTATAAATCAAAGGAGTAGGTACCTATTTCCTCCTCTCTCTTCTTCTTCTTTTCCCTCTTCTTCTCCAATCTATAACTTCTTCTTCTTCTTCTCTTCTTCTTCTTCTTCTTCTTCTTCTTCTTCTTCTTCTTCTTCTTCTTCTTCTTCACCTTCTTCTTCTCGCCCTTATCACGTATCCAGTCTCACGTAGCCAATACATGGAGCAAAGGCAAACCACTCCTGTTGAAAGCCAACATCGATACATGCGATAAACCTTCTGATCTCGACTGAATTTCTTGACCTTCTATTTTTCTTCTCCACCTCCTCGTCCTCCTACTCCTCCTCCTCCTCCTCCTATCATCCTCCTCCGCCTCCTCTTACTCATCATCCTCTTCTCCCCCTTCATCATCTTCCTCTTCCTTCTCTACCTCTTCATCCTTCAACCAATGCTGAGAGAGAGAGAGTTCAAAGTAGTCTATAATCGCACTCTAGACAGTAGAAGCCGGTGTGTAGATCTTCCAATATTCTTGCTCCATCATCAAGTTTATACTTTAATTAGTTTCTCCTATTTTCGCCTAATTACCACGCTTTTCTTCGGCATCTTCTTCCCCATCCTGTTTTTTTCTTGCTCTCTTTTCTTCTTCTCCTTCTTCCGTTCTTTCATCTTTTTTTTTGTTCTTCTTGGTTTTAGACATGGTTGTAAACTCCTACATCTTTCCTATTCTTTGCATCGTCTCCCTTTCTCAATTATTGGAGTTTCTCCTCATTCTTCTTCCATATGACTTTCATCTCTTCCTTTCATACGTATACAATTCTACTTGTACAAGGTGCGCCAGAGAAATTCACTTATTTGAAAGGTCTATAAAAAACAAAAGTACTTTAGTTATTGTTTGAATCTTTTCTTCATATGAGAATGAAATATCCCAATTTTTTTTTCATGCGTTCTTGAAAATGACATCAGATTAATGGCGACCCCCATTGCGCATACACTGGTTAAATAGAGAATGCATTTATACTAATGCTAATTAATATATAATTATTTAGGATTTTCGTTAATAATAAATGATTGTGTTCTGTTTATCAATAAATAAAAATAACGAACGAAGCTCGGTGCCCTGATATTAGATAATAAAGGAGATAAAATGGAATTTGAAAACTTCTATTTTTGGAGCTTATGTCCCAATAAAGATAAATTAATATGATATGGTTTTCGTCAGTACACGACCTACCCTCAAAGGAAATCATCTCACATTTCAAAAGTCGTCGGATGTTTTTGATAATGTTGATATAATACCTCTCAAACTTTGTTAGGCTCTCAGTTGAGGTTAGTAGCACAAATCTGACAGGGAAGAAACTCAAACCTCCCTTAGCCAGAGGTCAGACGTGATATCTCTCATGTGGTGTGCGATTTATTTATAAATCAAAGGAGTACCTATTTCCTCCTCTCTATTCTTCTTCTTTTCCCTCTTCTTCTCTATCTATAATCTTCTTTTCTTCTTCTTCTCTCATCATTTCTCTTTTCTTCTTCTTCTTTTTTCTCTTCTCTTATTCTTCTTCTTCTTCTTCTTTCTTCTTTTCTTCTTCTTCTTCTTCTTCTTCTTCTTCTCTTCTTCTTCTTCTTCTTCTTCTTCTTCTTCTTCTTCTTCTTCTTCTTCTTCTTCTTCTTCTTCTTCTTCTTCTTCTTCACCTTCTTCTTCTCGCCCTATCACGTATCCAGTCTCACGTAGCCAATACATGGAGCAAAGGCAAACCACTCCTGTTGAAAGCCAACATCGATACATGCGATAAACCTTCTGATCTCGACTGAATTTCTTGACCTTCTATTTTTCTTCTCCTCCACCTCCTCGTCCTCCTACTCCTCCTCCTCCTCCTCCTATCATCCTCCTCCGCCTCCTCTTACTCATCATCCTCTTCCCCCCTTCATCATCTTCCTCTTCCTTCTCCACCTCTCCATCCTTCAACCAATGCTGAGAGAGAGTGAGTTCAAAGTAGGCTATAATCGCACTCTAGACAGTAGAAGCTCAGTAGTAGACAGTAGTAGATCTTCCAATATTCTTGCTCCATCATCAAGTTTATACTTTAATTAGTTTCTCCTATTTTCGCCTAATTACCACGCTTTTCTTCGGCATCTTCTTCCCCATCCTGTTTTTTTCTTGCTCTCTTCTCCTTCTTCCGTTCTTTCATCTTTTTTTTTGTTCTTCTTGGTTTTAGACATGGTTTTAAACTCCTACATCTTTCCTATTCTTTGCATCGTCTCCCTTTCTCAATTATTGGAGTTTCTCCTCATTCTTCTCTTCCATATGACTTTCATCTCTTCCTTTCATACGTATACAATTCTACTTGTACAAGGTGCGCCAGAGAAATTCACTTATTTGAAAGGTCTATAAAAAACAAAAGTACTTTAGTTATTGTTTGAATCTTTTCTTCATATGAGAATGAAATATCCCAATTTTTTTTTTCATGCGTTCTTGAAAATGACATCAGATTAATGGCGACCCCCATTGCGCATACACTGGTGAAGTAGACTTTTGAAATTTGTATCCACTCGTTGCAGTATATCAATCGGTATGTTGGCAATGGCGTCACGAATGTTGTGCTCTTGAGGTGTGCTATGGTCCGTGGTCGATTGACATAAACCAGGGAGTTCAAATAACCCCATGAAAAAAATCGCATGAGCTTTGTCACTGAAAAAAATGACCGCGTCTTCAGGCAGGTTGTCAATCAGCATATCAAATGCATTTTGACAGACAACAAAATCGCGTTCAGTCAATTCTTGAACAACAGCCAATTTATAGGGATGAAATTGAAGGTCTTCATGGAAAATTCGTCGAACAGTAGAGTCGGAAATTGCCGTATTCGTTAGTCGAACGCCGGGGGAACGCACATCTGTCTGCCTCACTCTTTCGATATTTTTTGGAGCTCTGATGGTTCCTTGAATAGTGACACTTCCACACTCCCGAAATGAGCTATTTCGCCACACTGCACAGAAAGCAGCTGTTTTCCAGTCCCGACGTAGATCTGAAAGACCTTGTTTGCAGACGACGTCAAAAAAGGGGTTTCTTTTCCGGTCTAGGCAGAAAGTTGTCTCTTTCCAGCCGCTCATGGAAGTAGTTAATAAGTCATCCGCTAGATCGGGCGAGTGTCCACTTTCATCATCAGCTGAAGTTGCATGATTTCAGTTCCAGTTTCGAATCAACTAATTCGCTTCGCAACCAGTTTTATTCAATTATTTATTGTTGATTAGTGCATTCCGAATTTTCAAAAATGCTTGAAGATGACTGTGGTATTCCAAGTGAAATTTTAAAAGAATCTGAAATCCTGACTGCAAATCTTCTACCACTAAAATCAAGGGATAGGTACGATAGCTTAACGAGTATTCTTTATTTTGTATTCTTAATTTATTTTGTCAGCAATACCTGTAGTGTGGCGAAAAATATCGTTCGCACCACGGGCAAAAATGTTTTTCCAGCTCTCAATCTTTTCTAGTCCTCGGCCTACGGCCTCGGACTTGAAAACCGATTTCGAGCTGGAAAAATCTCATTTTCTGCTCTAGGTGCGAAATATACTAATTCCACGACAGAATTGAACTACGGCCAGGAACGAGTCTGTGAGGAGAAATTTAAAATCAAGCGCGGAAGACACGTTACTTTGCAACAACAAAATCTACCATTACAAAAGTAGCTCGCTACTGCGAAGGCCCGCTGTTCTCTAGACCACAGCATGATGGCTACTTACTTGAGGATAAATTTAAGGATAATTTACTTGAGGATAATTAATAACTTGAGAATAAATTTGAGAAATTCCTCCTCTAGATGCGACCCTCCTGCCACTCTACAAGACAAATCCACCGCGTGGGATTTTTTTCAAATAAGTAAGTTTCTCTGGCGCACTTTGTATTTCTAATATTTCTTCTTTCAATTTTAACTATTTCTTCATCACAGAATCTTTAATTTTATCCTCACAGTCCTTTTCTTTTTATTCTTCCAACTTCTCTTATTCAATCTCGTTCTCTTTCTTCATCCTCTTCCACAACTGTTCACTTCCTCACTCTCTTCATTCTTTCTTTTTCGTCACATCCTTTTCTCCATCTTGCTCCACTTCTCTCTTCCCAAACTGTTATCCTATTCTCGAAGTATGACTGGATAAGAGGTGGGGTTGAAATGATTCCCCTCTGAAGTTGAAGGGGTGTTTTCACCCTCCAATTCGGAAATTGAAGATTTCTTGCCAGATTAGCAACTGTCATCCCTTATCCCGTCACACACCCCCAGTATACACTCATTCATTCATTCATCCCTGTTCATACATTTCAGTTGAAGCTATCAGCTATTCTCACTCTCTTATACGCAGGTCCAAGTTATAATTGCAGTATTTGACTAACATTGGTTATGATTTCCTTGTCTATCATTCGACAAAGCAGATAGCGAATGTATCAAATCATAGTGTTGTGTATCAAGTTGAGATGATACTGTATCATAATATTGTATTGATACTGTATCATATTGTGGTTGTTCTTGTTCTATAGTAAGGTATACGTTATAATTGCAGTATTTGATTAACATTTGTGATGCTTTCCTTGTCTATCATTTTTCAAAGCAGATAGCGAATGTATCAAATCATAGTGTTGTGTATCAAGTTGAGATGATACTGTATCATAATATTGTGTTGATACTGTATCATGTTGTGGTTGTTCTTGTTCTTTAGTGAGGTCCACGTTATAATTGCAGTATTTGATTTACATTAGTGATGCTTTACTTGTCTATCATTCGACAAAGCAGATAGCGAATGTATCAAATCATAGTGTTGTGTATCAATTTGAGATGATACTGTATAATGTTGTGGTTTTTTTGTTCTATAGTGAGGTCCACGTTATAATTGCAGTATTTGATTAACATTGGTGATGCTTTCCTTGTCTATCATTCGACAAAGCAGATAGCGAATGTATCAAATCATAGTGTTGTGTATCAAGTTGAGATGATACTGTATCATATTATGTTGATACCGTGTCATGTTTTGGTTGTTATTTTTCTATAGTGAGGTCCACGTTATAATTGCAGTATTTGATAAACATTGGTGATGCTTTCCTTGTCTATCATTCGACAAAGCAGATAGCGAATGTATCAAATCATAGTGTTGTGTATCAAGTTGAGATGATACTGTATCATGTTGTGGTTGTTCTTGTTCTATACGGAGGTACACGTTATAATTGCTGTATTTGATTAACATTGGTGACGCTTTCCTTGTCTATCATCCTTCAAAGCATACAGTGCTATTCTTCTCAAACTCAGCAACGTTTCCAGGACGTTTTCAATTGACATAATCAGTTAAAAAAGCATTCAAGCTCAATTATGAAAATAATATATTATTTAAGAGAATATTTTACTGATGAATGGAATATGATATATTATTTTAAAACAAGAATGCGCCGTTAATATTAAGCCGTGTCCACACAACCAATATTCGACAAACATGTTTGTTGAAACAGTTTGGGCAAACTTTATCATGTTTGACAAACAATGTTTGCCCGTGGCCTGTTTGGACGCGTCACCAAACAAAATATTTGTAAGTGGGGAGAACAGGTTTTATGTTTTATGTTACTGAAAATGTTTGGAGAAACATTGATTTATTTTTGTTAGACAAACAATGATTGTCCAAACGTTTTAAAATGTTTGTCCCTCAGCCCCTCAACAAACATGTTTGCCGAACATGTATGTTCGGTGTGGACACGGCTTTACATACCGGTATCGTCTATAGAAGGCAGTGGCTAGACAGAGAATCGGCAACACTGTTCTCCTACCTTCACTGCCATTATCACATGGACCTCACTATAGCCTACTATACCATACTCATATTTATTCTATTGTAGTTTAGAATGTAATTTAATTTATCGATTAATAAAATCAGAATGTATTTCATTAGCAATTTAATATAAATTATTTTTGAAATTTATATTTACTGTTGTTCTCTATTTCAGATGCACCACCCTATCCAAATGAAACCGGCCGATAGTGAAAATAGAAATGGTGAGTTCGAATACATTTTTCAATTTTATTATCTCTCCTCATTTTTTCAGATTATTTTCTACGGTTTCTGCTTATTTTATGTCTTGTAAGATCGAACTGCCAAGCTCTTTTATTCGAATAGAACGACTCATGAATAATCTTCATGGCATATCTTCGAATAAAATAATGTTACATCATTATTCTCTTCTTGTCATAATTATCCAATCTCAGCTGTTTTCTATGCATGAAATCAAGCCGGTAAACAGCTGTTTGCAGAGCAAATAAACATATGGTTATCATTACAGAATACTCTACTGTAATGAAACCGAATGTTTTCTCTACAGTCGAGTATGTTTCCTAGTTGCGAAATAGGTACAGCAAAACTACTACAAAAAAAAAACACTTTCAGCGCTCCAAGTGGAAGTTTTATCAACTTCCACAAAATACCTGATTCAGAATTTGAAAACTAGGTTATGTTTATAGAATGCATGTAGTAGCTTCAGCACAAGCAGGTAATGTTTTCTATTTTCCAATAATAATTCTTCTTTAGATTATTATGACAGAGAATAGCGTACGTTACTTGGACGTGAATGTCTTTTGCACTCGGCTAACGCCTCGACTAGAAACATCGTTCTCGCCTGCAAAAGGCCCCTTCCCGTCCATGTGACGTAATATACTATAAGAATGTTTTATGAGTCTAATGGTACCAGGTTTACAACTAGATAAAGAGTTCTAGAATTAGCAAAATTGACAAATGTGATTCATCACTTTATCACTCTTATTTTTATTTCCTGGCAGCTTCAAGTTCATCCAACATTCTGTTATTTATTTCAGTTTATCTGTTGTAAACCTTATTCACATATGCCAGATCATTGATGTTTGTGATAAAATTTGAGATTAATGATCATGTTGAAGGAAACAGAAGGATAGGAGATAGATTATTTAGAGAAGTTATTTCCGTCAACTGATTTCGTCATCTTTCTCTTGTCCCTTTCATTCTTCCATCGTTTATTCCAAGCATCTTCTAGCCTCATTTTAGAGATGGAAATAAATTGGAAGTTGCATTTGTTCAAATTCTCATTGATAAATAATTATTATTGAACGAAAATTCCAATTGAATGCTGTAAATCACACTGAAGACTTCTGCTACTGCAAAATATTGACAACAGAATAAACAGCCAGATGAAATTTGATGAGCGCTACTATACAAAAATTATCCCGGGCCGACAAATAATTTCTGTATAGTAGCGCTCAACGAATTCCATCTAGCTGTTTACCCTGTTGTAAATATTCGCAGTAGCAGAAGTCTTCGGGTGATTTATAGCATTCAATTGTGATTTTCATTTGATCATAATTGAGCCTCTTCTTAAATTCTTCTCATTTTCCTATCTTTGTTTCATTCCTCCTTATTATCTCATCGTTTTTTCCAAGCATATTCAAGCCTCTCCTCCTATACGTTTCTCCTTTTCTATTTTTCTACCCCTTCAATTTTCTTATTAGACTTATTATCATTATCCTCTTTCTCTTCTTTTTATTCTCACTCTCATAGATGCCTTTCTTTCTCTTTTCGTGTGAAGTCCACGCTCTAATGACAATGGAGGAAGATAAGATAACAGTGATGCCGATCATCTGCTTTGCCACTGCCTTCTATAGATAATAGCTGATTCAGATCTATCTGATGTGATATAAACTGTTCTTTCTAGTTTGAAATAATCAATCATTTTTATTCGATAAGAGAGTATATTTTTCAATGACTGAATAAGAATTTTTCATAATTGAGATAATATTGACGGTTCATTCTTTTTTAAAATAATCATTTATATGTTATTCGTCAAGAAAATTGATTGTTAAATGATTAAATATTGAATTTTCATAATTGAGATTGAATATTTTGATGATTGATGATACTTTTACATTGTAAGAAAATGATTTGGCAATGTTGCAGAGGTAGAAAAGATATGCTTTGTCGAATGATGGACAAGAATGGCAACACCAATATTAATCGAATACTGCCATTATAATGTGGACCTCACTATAATCGCATGTCCATCAGATGACATCTCAAAGCATCAGTGTCAGTCAAACGCTCAGCTTCCCAACGCACAGGGTCCAGCACGAGCGTAGCATTTTCAAAAGCTGCCATCACACTTATACTCTCTCATAAAATCTATTTATGTTTTCTCCTTGAAGCCTCTACGCCACTGGATTCTGTCAAAGACTTAGCTCAAGATTTTACTATTCTTTTTCTCCTCCTCCATTTGCTTTTTCTTCTTGTTCTTATTGTTTTAGTTCCCTTTCTTTATCTTGTTTATGTTCTCGTTCTCCTTCTTTTCCTCTTCCTTCTCCTCCTCCTCCTCCTCTACTCAAATATAACCAATTTTCTCCATTCCATCATTCTCTAACTCTATCTCACTCTATCGCCCATAGTTCATCCGTTTCTCCCCTTTTCCCATCCCTACTCTCTTTCAAACATTCACAACAATATAATAATTTCCTTCCCAAATATAACAGTCAGTTTCTTCACTCCATCCATCTCACACTCTCTCTCTTTCTCTCTCTTTCTCATTCTTCATTCATTTCTTCATTTTTCTATCTCCATTCTTTCTGTCAAACATCCACAACAATATAATAGTTTTCTCCTCAAATATATCAGTTAGTTTCTCCACTCCATTTATATCTCTCTCTCACATTGAGGGTTAAGTGTAAGAGAGGGCTGACTGCGCCCTAACTTCGCCCTTCAAGGTATAAAATAAAGGCAGTCATTCTATTCTATTCTATTCTATTCTCACTCTCTCTCTCTCTCTCTTCTCCCATTTCCACTCTATCACCCTTTGTTAATCTATTTTTCCTCTTTTTCTATCTCTATTCTCTCTGTCAAACATCCACAACAATATACTGGAAGCGAGAAATATTCAGAAATTTACCAAGCGACAGCCGCGAGGGAAATTCTATTTTGAATCGAGTGTGAAAATGACTGACTGTGCGTCGGTTGGCTTTGGAATAACAAACAATAAACAGAGAGTGAGAAGCAGAGAAAAGTGACAAATAACGCCGTCAGATGGTAGCACTTGTTGTTATTTTAGAGTAGCACAATTCTCAAACACTGGAGCGAGATTCAATTTGAACTGTCATCATCGATTTTAATCGAAGCCTTGATGTTATAATTCATGGGAAATGTCTATGTATATTGGAGTTCTTCTGGTAAAACATTTTTTTACATACTTATCTGAGAAAGAATAATATTGCTGGAATAAATACTGAAATTAATAGGAATAAATAATAATATTGCTGATATAGTATATTTCGTACCTGGAGCAGAAAATGAGATTTTTCTGGCTCGAAATCGGTTTTCAAGTCCCAGGCTGTAGGCCAAGGACTAGAAAAGATTGAGAGCCGGAAAAACATTTTTGCCCATTTTTGCGAATGATATTTTTTGCCACACTACAGGTATTGCTGACAAAAAAAATAAAGAATACCCATTAAGTTATCGTACCTATCTCTTGATTTTAGTGGTAGAAGATTTGCAGTCAGGATTTCTGATTCTTTTAAAATTTCACTTGGAATATCATGGGCGTCATCATCTTCAAGCATTTTTGAAAATTCGGAATGCGCTAATCAACAATAAATAATTGAATAAAAATGGTTGCGAAGCGAATGCTGAATTAGTTTGATTCGAAATTCGAACTGAAATAATGGCGACTTCAGATGAAGAAAGTTGACACTCGCCCGATCTAGCAGATGACTTATTAACTACGGACTTCCATGTAGGCTGGAAAGTGTACTCTTTCCGGCCTAGGCCGGAAAGAAACCTGTTTTTTACATCAGACGAGAGTCGTCTGCAAACAAGGTCTTTCAGATCTATGTAGGGACTGGAAAACAGCTGCTTTCTGTGCAGTGTGGCGAAAAAAACATTTCTTTACATACTTATCTGAGAAAGAATAATATTGCTGAATAAATTCTGAAATTAATGAAAATAAATAATAATATTGCTGATTAATATATTCTTACTCCATAGGAAGGAGGATGAGATGAGATGTGCGAATTATGGACAAGGAAAAAATGAGATGACGGCACAGAGAATGTGTAATGGAATAATAAAAAATGTTTAAATAACGAAAAAGAGGAAAAAGTTCAGAATAAGGAACTAGAGAGAGACAAAATGTAGCTAACAATTTGACTCAAACGATTGAGTGTGATAAAAATATGGGTTGAGGAAGGAATTATCTTATGAGAGATTGATTGATTGATTTTTATTATGGTGTGCTAGGTCTTGATAGACCCATTGCACTAAACAACAGTACAATACAAAACGAATTAACAAAATACAACAATATTCAAATAAACAAAATAAACACAACCTACTTTCAAACAAAATATGAGTATTACACATGATAAAAACAGTTCACTGTGGAAAGTTGAAATATGATTCAATTAGATGTAAATTGTTGTAATAAGTTGATAATAAATAGTAAATAATGATAAACAGAGCCATAGCTACTATAGATAGATAGCCTACTATCTAAAGTAAGCCATGAGAGAACACAATTCTCTAAAATGATCGTGTTTATATTTCACAGCTGGCTATAGGTCATCTTATGAATTTCGGGGATGCGATATTTTGATTTTTCACATACTCACTTGCTCACTCACATTTTCACCATCCACAGCTGTTCCAGCAAAGGATAAATTATCCTTTGATGTCGTTGAGCGAGTTTTCCCAAGGATGAGACCTAGTTCAATCGAATTTTCATATTATAAACCTACTATG
Source organism: Nilaparvata lugens (assembly GCF_014356525.2). Lineage (NCBI taxonomy): Eukaryota > Metazoa > Arthropoda > Insecta > Hemiptera > Delphacidae > Nilaparvata > Nilaparvata lugens. The sequence goes on from NC_052508.1 coordinate 7,575,026, forward strand.
ATCCAAATTTCGTGAAACTCGTTAGAGCCGTTTTCGAGATTCGTTGAACATAAATAACCAGATATATAAATACAGAAATTGCTCGCTTAATATAATAGGATAAGATAATTATAAGTAGATAATAAATATAATGTTATGAAAAAGATAGAGGACAGAATGAATGAGGAATTCTGCATACATGATAAAGGAAATGAAAAAAGAGAAGGAATGAATGCAGAGAGAACCAATGATTGAAAGGGAAAAAGAATAGAGGCAGACAAGTTGACTAAAAAAATTGATGTGAAGATTGATTTGATAATAGAATAAGAAAGAGCATTAGAGTTCGAATATGAATAATAATGAAGGAAATTTGTAAGGAGAAAAAGGAGAAACGGAAGTAATCAAAAGTAATTTGAAGGAATCAAAAGTGGAGACAAGTGTTGAATTCTGAGATTCATTTAAAACAGTCTGCATTCCTTATGAAAAAGCACCAACGCAATACTGACTGTTGAAAATGAATTTCGTCTTTGAATTCTAGTTTTCAACAAAAGTTTCAGTACTCGACTTCAGATGTCAGGGCTAGGGTGGGAGGTAATAATGGGGGGAAATGCGAATTTGAGGGTTTCCGGGGGGTTGAAGAGGGGGGTAAAAAGCGCAGGGAAGGGGTGAGAGATGATAGGGGTGGGGGAGTGGAAGTGCGCATACAAATTTTAATCGTAGAAGCAGCAATTGCCCAATTATAAGTTGTTGATTGCGAATGGGAGATAACTTGTGGCTTGGAGGAGCGGTAGGAGAGTCCCTGGGGGGTAAATAAGAGGAGTGAGGGTGGTGGGGGTGGTTTGTAAATCTGGGAAAATTAGAGAAAGTTCGAGAGGAAACGAGTGTTGAAGAGTGAGTGGTTGTGTTGAATGTTGGAAGTTGAGGGTTGATGGTTGAGGGTTGAGAGTTGAAAGTTGACAATTGAAAGTTGAGGATGGTTAATAGTTGAATGGTTAGGTTGAGAGTTGATAGTTGCTAGATGACGGTTGAGAGTTGATAGTTGATAGATGACAGTTCTTAGAAGAGAGTTGATAGTTGATAGATGACAGTTCATAGAAGACGGTTGAGAGTTGATAGTTGATAGATGCCAGTTGAGAGTGATAGTAATAGATGACAGTTGATAGTTGATAGATGAAAGTTGATAGTTGATAGATGAAAGTTGATAGTTGATAGATGAAAGTTGATAGTGATAGATGCCAGTGAGAGTGGATAGTTTATAGATGACAGTGAGAGTTGATAGTTATAGATAACGGGTGAGTGTTGATAGATGACGGTAAGAGTTGATAGTTCATAGATGCATTTGAGAGTGGATAGTAATAGATTATAGTTGATGGATGAAAGTGATAGTTGATAGATGACGGTTGAGAGTTGATAGTTTATAGATGACGGTTGATAGTTGATAGATGACGGTTGAGAGTTGATAGTTGACAGTTGAGAGTGGATAGTAATAGATGACGTTGATAGTTGATAGATGAAAGTTGAGAGTTGATAGTTGCTAGATGACGGTTGAGAGTTGAGAGTTGATAGTTGATGGATGACAGATGAGGGTTGAGAATTGATAGATGACAGTTAAGAGTTGATAGTTGATAGATGACGGTGAGAGTTGATAGTTTAAAGTTGAAGTTGAAAGTTGATAGATGACAGTTGCAAGTCGAAAGTTGCAGATTGATAGATAAGGATGAATGAGAGTTTGAAGTTTAATTTGTGTGTTGTTAGTTGAATGTTGGAAGTTGATTGTTCATAGTTGATAGTTGGTAGTTGATAGTTGGTAGTTGATAGTTGATAGTTGAGAGTTGAAGTTGAGATTGAAATTTGATAGTTGATAGATGACAGCTGGTAGTCGAGAGTTGCAGAATGACAGATAAGGATGAATGAGAGTTTGAAGTTGAATTTGAGTGTTAAGAATTGATAGTTGATAGTTAATAGTTGATATTGTGTTGAGTGTGAAAGTTGATTGTTGATGGATGACAATTGATAGTTGAGAGTTGATAGATGACAGTTGCAAGTCAAAAGTTACAGATTGAAAGATGAGGATGAATATTAGAGTTTGAAGTTGATTTTGAGTGTTGGAGTTGAAAGTTGATTTTTAAAAGTTGATAGTTGACGGATGACAGTTGAAAATCGGAAGTTGAAGGTAGTTAAACCAAATTATCGTTTCACACTTATCGGAATCGGCCGTAAACTAACAGAAAGCAAACCGAACCGAACCGAATGTGTGTGAAACTAGCCATAGTGGCCAGTCTAAGAAGATCAGTAGAACCAACCAGTCAGATGATAAAGGGAAGGAATTAAAAATATGAAGAAGAATATATACTGATATAAAACCATAAGAAGGTAAAGGAGAAGAAAGGTAACACAAAACGTATCGTACAAAAAAGGCACGATTCAGCATTTTATAAAAAAAATCTGACAACATCTGGAGCAAAAGTAGTGTCTCGTGTGTTGTAGTGGAATTCACTGTCAGTATTGGTTAGGTATAAGAAGCAGTGATTTTACTTATGCTGACAGCTGACAGAATGTAGTGAATCAGCTCATGATGTGCAGCTGGAACGTGCCACATATATTGCAATAATTCTATGAGCAGATATACTTTGGTTGTCATTTGTGATGTGCCGCATGTGTGGTATGCAACATGAGGCATGAAATACAGATCGTATTTGAGATATGAAAGTGCTGCAAGCCTCATTTCTTACCGGTGGCCT